>NC_083382.1:29460000-29760000 GCF_031755915.1 Ziziphus jujuba | reverse complement strand
AATATGGATTGGAGTTTGTGGAATTGAAAAGGTGCTTTTGGGTTCATTTTCTCCACACAAAAGCTCTAATACATTCATGATCCTTACAAAATATCTTAATATTAATCCATATCCTTAGCTCATTCACCAACAGCTTAAAACTTTTGGTCACACTTTCTAATTTGCTACCTAACATCCCATGTTAGTCAATATTAGATTCATCCAAAACTATTTATTAATCGGTCCCATTTATTTTAGGTATAGATATTGTGTTTGTCTTTTCCTATGCACAAAACGATTGACCATAAAAATACAAAATTTTAAAAATAAAAAAAATAAAAAGATTGAAAAGGGTTTGGCAACCAGAGATTAAGATAAACCTAAATTCATTCATATTGCTTTCCGATTCATTGTCGTTGGTAAGAATGCCTTTGCACAAATATGGAAATATTAGAAATTAAACAGTTTTTTTTTTTCCCCCCCTTGAAAATTGGATTTTAATTTAAGTTGAGTTGATAAATTATAAAAAAAAAAAAAAAAAGGGTTCAGAATATCTGAACAGTGAGAATAGGCGATGTAGATTCAATTATCAGGAAGGGTGGTAAAAATCTAAAGAAATTCAGAGATTCACCTGTGGTTTTTTTTTTTTTGTTTTTCTCTTCTGAATCGACGAATGAATGGAGTTAGCGACCCATGTTACACCACGTGTCTGTCTCGATAGTGGTCTCATGTCGGAACAGAGGAAGCAGGGCCCACAGGTGCCAGTTCAGCAGTGGGATGGGAATTAAGTGGTCAACCCACTCACTCAAATTAGGTTTTGGTAATAAACTTTTTTTCACTTGTCCAATCACAATTGCCCAAGTGGATGAGTTTAGTGGCTTTTTCCGTCGGCAGTGGCGGCACTGTCCATTCCTTTTTTCTCGGATCTGACGTGGCAGATATCGACGTTGACCATTTCTTCCATTTCTGACCGTCCGATCACCGAAGGTTGCCAATACGATTGAAATTCCTCAAAACGGCTAACGGTTGCCACGCGTCTAAATTGAATAATTTAATTGTTTCCAGAAACGGAAGGAGTTGCTTTTTTGTTATGATTGAGCATTTTTTTTTTCTTTTTTAAAAAAATTATATATAAAAAAAGAAGAAGAAGAAGAAGAAGAAACTAATTCAATTGTAAACGCTACCACACAAAGGCAACCCAAATACCAAAATATCGCTATGCTTTTACTAAAATGACAAACTCCTCCCTTTTAGCAGTCTTTTTCCCATGACTTTCTTATCACCACTAATTGATTGTCAATCTGATATGTATATATTTCTTTTAATAAAGCTAAAATAAATGAGCATTTTTGTCCTTTTACAACTGGTGGACTCTCACTTTGCAATGGTTAATTAGCTGCTGAGCATTATCCAGTATTGAATAATGAGGAAAAGTATACCTTTCAAAGAATATGATTTTTTTTTTTTTTTTTAATATTTATGTTTTCAAAGTCTAAATCCTTTTACATGTAAAATTGTAAATGGCCACCTAGTGCATTCATAAAATAGTAAGCTCTAAGAATTTAGGAACAGTTACAAAGTTTTATTTGATAATATTGCTTAACATCGGGTTATGAAAAATACTAAAAACCTATAGCACACACACACATATACATATATATATATGTATATATATCTTAAACGTTACATCACTTTTTCTGTGGCATCGATGGGTATATTTTCGGATTTAAGCTAATGATTTTTTTTCTTTTATATATATATATATATATATATATATATATGTATATGTATTTTGTCTGCTTTGTTTTGTTATTTCCTTTCATTAGTTGTTTGTCTTTTGGCCCAAAAAAATCTTCTCAAATAATGCACAAATTTTATATTATATACGTCTCCAATCCATGAATTAAATCGTGCTTATGGATATGTGTATCTTTTTTCTTTATATATATATATATATATATATATATATATATAGATATATATATAACCCTATGGATGGATATGTGTCTGATATATTATACGGTTCGTTGTTTCACATTTCTTTCGTCCGTTTTCTTAATAGCTCCAGGACAAAAAATTTGTTGTTGGAAGAAGTTAGACCTTGGACAAGTACCTCCAGGAAAAAAGGATTTTTGAAGTTAATTTGAATTTAACTTTTTTGGTTTATAGAATGAAATTAAGGTCCTAGTAGATTTTTATGAAAATTTTAAGTTAAATATACGTTATATATAGAGTTAATTGCATTTTAATACAGTCAATTGAAATTTTACATTTTAAACTTTCAACTTTTCAATTCAACAATTTAGACTATCGATTTTTCAATTTCTTATAATTTAAATCTTGTTTAACTTTTGACTACTGAATTTAATAATCATATCACATAATTGATGTTAAACTATATTTTTCAAATTATAAGATACCTAAAATGTAAAATATTAAAACTATTTTTAAATTTTGTACTTTAATATCCTTTATTTTTTAAAACAGATTATAGCAGGTTACAAGATAAATGTGAAATGGTATCAAATTTCAAATTATAAAAAATACTAAAAATGCATATTTAAAACTAATTTTAAAATTTTACATTTTAATATTTTCTATTTTAAATTTGATACAGTTTAATATCAATTATATAAAATTATTATTAAATTCAATTAGTCAAAGTTAAAAAAGGTTCAATTATAACAAATGAAAAATCAAGATCCCATATTGCTAAATTGAAAAATTTATGATCTAAATTATAAATTGTCAAATCCTAAAAATTAGAAAGTATAAAAATATAATTAGCCCTCATATATATGTAATTTTTCAATAATGATATTCTCATTCATAATTTTTTCTTTTTCAAAAGAGTTGTCTAATAATGTTTACTAGATTTAATTAGAAACTTTTTTAAAAATCTAAAACATTTTCAAAAGCAATTTTTGAATCTTAAAAATAAAAAAATAAAAAAAGGCAAAAAAGCTTTTGTGAAATCATGGTTAGACCTTAGTATAACAAAATTACCAAAAAGCCAAATGCCAAAACATTTTTCTTCTGTTACTGGATGGGGATTCTTGATGACCCTTGGCATGGGTCCCTAAATGGGAATCCCAGAGGACCAGAACAGTTGCACGAAACCCCAGTTGGGCTAAGCAAGACGTACAATTTCATTATGTCTGGCTGGATTCAAGTGGTGCCTATTGCATACTCATGAACCATTCTTCAAAGCCATCAAAAAATATATTAAAAATAGCCCCAAAAAATCTAATTCGCAGGTTAAAAAGATTGCTTCTCCAATAGAATTGCAATAAATTTGTCTGCCCAATAGTCTAAGCGACTAAAACTCCATATTATTACCAAAAACTAAAACTCCATGTAAGAAAAAGTACTCCTAAGATAGTTTTTCTTTTCTTTTCTTTTCTTTTCTTTTATGAAGAAATGATTAATAAAAATAAGAATAAAGTTATTTGTATTAAGATTTTTAACTAATATTTTTGTCAAATAATCATGGTCATTGTGAAAATTTTTAATCTATCATTGGATTAAACTATTTCAATAATTATAATTATTTATCAGAAATATTAATTAAAAATTTTAGTACAAGGAGCTTACCCTAAAATTAATACAAGACTTAATTTACAATCTGTTTTTCTTCTAGTTATTTATTAGCTCCATTCATATTTTTGAGAATGAAACAGCTCATGCATAGAGTGGATGACATGTTGGGACAAGGGGCAATTAGGTCAATTCATATACGGACAGAAAGAAATTCTTTTTGCTGATGTTTGAAAGGATGGGTCATGGGAGATGTGGGATTTTGCTTCTTCTTTTTTTTTTTTTCTTTTTTTTTTCCACATATGAAGGCTGTTGTGAGAAATAAAAACGATTTGTTGAGAAGTTTGTCCTTTTAGCATCAAAACAAAAGAAAGCTTGCAGTGTTCCACCTCTTTTATGTGGTGGTAATCTGTGAAGCGTTTACACGCAGAAATAAACAATGTCAAATTCAAAAATAATAATAATAATAATAATAATGTGAAAACACTAATAAAATATATATTATATACACAGTAGACGACTTTGGTTAAGCAGAAAACAACTAAACAGAAAAAAAAAAAAAAAAAAAAGAATCTGAATATGAAAATCAAATTCAGTTCCCTTTACCTAATGACCATAATTACAGAGACATTAGAGTTAATGCAATTTAGATTTAAGTTAAATTTTGGAGTTGTTATTACATTTACATGAAGGATATAGAGGTGAATTGTTTCTGGTCAAGTTTGAAAGATAGAGAAATTATTAAACAAAAAGTTAAAAAGAGAGAGAAAGAGAGAGCGAGAGAGAGAGAGAGCTGAAAGCTTAAAACTACCCACCACCACAGTTGCCTTACAAACCACGTTTCTTGCTCTCCAAAAACCAGTATTTAGGGAGTTCTGTTTCTCCCTACACTTTTTTCTTAGTTTTTAACAACACCTTTCAATCTCTCAGTTTTTAAGACCAGATTTTCAGTATTTAGCTTTCTCTCTCCCTTATTTATTGTTTTAAGGTCTTAGATATCATTTCATTCAGAGTATCTAAGACCTCTAATATCTTCCAACTTTTTTTTTTGGTGCTTATGAGCCTTTGGTTCTTTTAGGTTGGTCTCTCTTTTTGGTTCTCTGTGTGTGTAGGAAAAAAAATTCACAAGTTTAGAAAGAACCCACTTTGGGTTTTGGGAACTTTTGTTTCTTTTCTCTATTGATTTGTGAAAAATCAGCGTTTATTTATCAGAACCCATTTGGGATTCAGAGAAAACTTTCTTGTTTGTTTTCTTATTATTTTTTGTCTTTCCTGGTTTGATTGCTTTAAAAACAGAGGGGTTTTAGAGAGAAAGTTGCAGGGCATGGAAAACACTTCTGTGCTTAGTAAGGAAGAAGAGAATATAGAATTGCCTCCGGGGTTTCGATTTCATCCAACTGATGAAGAACTCATATCTCACTACCTATCCCCAAAGGTTCTCAACAACCGGTTCTGTGCTAAAGCCATCGGGGAGGTGGATTTGAACAAGTGTGAGCCTTGGGAATTGCCTCGTAGGTTTTCTGAAACCAATATTCTCTTTGATTTTCTCAAAGTTGGTTTTTGCTTAAATTTGTTTCTGACCACCCTTTCACTTTTGGTGTTTATTTTTTTCAATCAATAGGTAGAGCTAAAATGGGGGAGAAGGAGTGGTATTTCTTCTGTGTGAGAGACAGAAAATACCCAACAGGTTTAAGAACCAACAGAGCGACAGAAGCTGGGTATTGGAAAGCCACAGGCAAAGATAAGGAAATTTACAAGGCCAAAACACTGGTTGGGATGAAGAAGACTCTGGTTTTCTACGAAGGAAGAGCTCCAAAAGGTGAAAAGACCAACTGGGTCATGCATGAATATAGACTTGAAGGGAAATACTCTGTTTACAATCTCCCCAAAACAGCAAAGGTAAGCATGAGAGATTGATAATAATCTTGCTCTGTTTTCTTGTTTTTTTGCCTTTTTTTTTTTTTTTTTTTGGCTATTCCTCTCATGCTTTTTTCTCTTTGTTTTCTGTCAGAATGAGTGGGTGATTTGCAGAGTGTTCCAAAAAAGTTCAGGTGGGAAGAAAACACATATTTCAGGGTTGATGAGGTTGAGCTCCTATGGAAGCGAATACCGTCCGTCTTTGTTGCCTCCATTAATGGACTCTCCTCCATATAACAACGAGAACACAGGAACCAGTACTGTCGGCAAGACATCTCACGTGACCTGCTTCTCCGACCCAATGGAGGATCAGAAAATTCATCCGAAAGAAATATTCGATAGCTTCAACATCATTAGCAACAATAACAATCCTCTTTTAGCTTCTTCTTCTTCTTCCTCAAACCCAAGTGATATTATTTCCCCTGCTTCTTTCCAATTCGCATCCAAAAACTCTGTTCCAATTCCAAACCCATTGTCATACACTAACCAAATCGCAACCAGCTTTGGAAATTTGCAGTACCCAGAATCTTTTCTGATGCAAGACCAGTCCATCTTGAAGATGTTGCTTGAAAACCATGCACCAAACATGAAACGCAATTCCAGAACAGAGTTCTCACAGGGCACAGGTGGTCTCAGTACTACTGATATGTCTTCGGCCTTGTCCAACCACCATGACATGGTTCAGAGGTCGTTTGAGGATCAAGATGATCCTTCTTCCTCTGTTGGTCCTGTGGACCTCGACTGTTTGTGGAATTACTGAGCTTTTGTTGATGATGATTGAAGAAATATCGTGATGAAGAAGAAGAAGAAGAAGATTAGAACAAGGAAAACATTTTCGAGGACTTAATTATAGTGTCTGTGGTGTCAGTATGTGTGTGTGTGTGTATAGATTTTTATTAAAGAAGATTTTTAGGAATTTTTTAAGCAAATGAAATGCATGTAATATAGTGGGATTCAATTACATTCACAAATTTCTTCTTCTCATTAGCTGGTGGCTTTAGAAATTATCAAATTTGCTTTGTATACAACATTCATGACTTGGAATTAAATATCCCGAATTGCACAAATCTTGTTCATTTCTAATTTCTTACCTTTTTTTTTTTAAATAAATAAATAAATAAATTAGTTTTGGGTGATGGAGATGGGTTTGAAACGTTTTTTTTATATAGAATTGCATTAATCATGTGCATTCATAGAATTAAAACGTTTTTCCTTGAATATTTATTTATTTTTATTTTTTTAAAGTAAGTACTAAATGTTGCAAATTAATTTGTGGATACGGATAATAGTGGTTTTCATATATATTTGGTTTTAATCATTTTATATATAGCAATACTAAGCTATACCCCACCGTGAATCTTTATGCATACCTAGGGCGAAAATATCTTCAATACTGATCTTCATTTTCACTCGAATCAATAAGATGTTAGTTATTCATGAATACAGTCATCTACCATTTTCCATTGAAAAAAAGAAAAAAAAAAAAAAAGTCAACAGTCACAAACTCACAATGCTTATATTATTGGTAGGTTTAGTTTGTGGTAATGTGAAAATATTCGTCCCTTTTCTTCGTCTGACCTCTCAGTTTTTTTTATGTTAGGCCACCAACCGGGAGTTGGGCAGTGAAAAAAAAAAAAAATAATAAAATAAAAAAAAATCTAATTTGACTTTTTTAGTAAAAGATAATTACAACAGGCTTAATTTAGTCTACTTTACATGTATGATTAATAACCCTAAAAAATTTCTTGCTCTTAAAATCAGAAAACACAATTTGATTTAGATAAAACAAGCTAGTTTTCAACCTCATAAACACGTGGCTCTTTAATAAATCATATATTTTATTCCACATTTGGATACTTGATCTTAATTTTTAATGACATTGTCACCGTTAAAGGAAAAAAAATATAAAATGCTAAGATTGATCTCAATCATTTGACTTGGCATATAATTTGCACCGAAAATATCCTAGCGACCGACGATTATGACCAAAAAATTATATAAATTTGTTTTTCTTCAAATTAAAAATATATCTCGCAGAAAGTTGCAAGATTGGACATGATTATGTAAAATACTCTCAAGAAAAGAATGCTTTAGTTCTCTAAATTAAGTCTTTTTTGGAGCCAAAAATTAAGTCCTTGAATTAGGCGAGCCAGTTATTCGACAAAAAAATAAATAAATAAAAAATAAAAAATTAGGGGTACAAGTAGATTGCACCACGTCATAGTATATTAAAAACAAAACAGTCCATGACACATAATCTTATTTAATATTCTACTAGTAATTAAGCCTATATATATATATATATATATGTAATTATTACCAGAAAAAAAAAAAACTATTTTATCTCTCGGAAGAAAAAGATAAACTGTCTATGTTCATTAATTTGTTCTAGAATTTTTATATACATATATATATATATATATATATATATATAAAAGAATAATTAATATGTTAGAAATATATTTTCAATATAAAATGAAACATTATTTCAGAATAATGTAAATTAAATTAAAATCTTAGTCTTGAAAGTATCAATCTTTTAATAATTATTATGTTAATAAATGCTCAATATAAAATGGGTATTATATTTTTAACAAATGAAAATGTGTATATATATTTGTATATGTATATATTATTTTTTGTGTATGCCATTTAAAATCTGTTATAATATACTCTATGTATTTTCCCACATGATAAAATTCGGAATTTATTCAATCCTTGCACGAAATGATCCATACTATATTTCAAAATGGAGATTTCCCATATGCAATTGTTGAAGGTTTTATTGTTTTATAAATTGTCATTTAGTGCAATATAAAAACAAAAATAATCAAGTATAAAGTTTGGAAGTATAGCTCAGCAGAGTATTGCGGGCTGATAAATACATACATACTGGTGGTTTTATTAGTTTATGAGTTACGTCAAAAAAAAAAAAATATTTCCTTCACTTTTCATGCCTACAAATATTTTGTGTGTATATATATATATATACCGTTTTTAATATTACTTTCTACGTGTCAAATAAAATACATAATAAAGTAGAGATTTATTTCATTAAGCATATCTATATATTTGGAATGGAACAAAATTATAATAATAATATCTGATTGCTTAATCTATTATAATATAAATGTGATACTATTTTTAGTAATAGTGATGAAAGAGGAAAAAATAATTTTGATTGTGATAAAAAGAAAGAGTAATTAGGCAAAAGTTGGTGGCGGTGATGGTGAAATACACAAAGAGCGTGTTTTTGGGCTGTGAACGATCCAAACGTGGGCCTGGGGGTCCACACCATCCACCATATCCCCTGCTCGACACGTTGTTCGGTTGATGCTAACGTCATCAACTCTGGTTGGGACCCACCAATTGCCCCTTCGGACTTTAAACTAGGGACTCCGTTTCGACACGTCATCCTTGTACCTCGGTAACTTATCCGAATAGTGCCACGTGGACCCCTTAAGTCGAGTTGTTTGAGGGGGTCGGGGAAAGCCCATGTTTTGGATTTGTCCTCCACAGCCAATCAATTTTTAGATATTTGTTGTTCCATTTTTTCACCATTTCCGAGCCCATTTTCTAAAGCTCCAATTATTCTTTATTATTATTATTTTTTAATTAAAAAAGCAAAAGGAATAGGAATAGGAAAAGTTGGTAAACTTTTGTATAAATGAATGAATATTGACTATGATCATTAGCTATCGGAAATACTATGGTGGTGGGAAGTTGTCCACCGTTTGGAAAGGGATTGCCATTCATAATTGTTAGAATATATAAATCATACAAATATGATGATAAATTATTCCGAATAACTACTTATAATTGTTAGATCGTATAAATTATATAGATTTGATAGCAAATCATCCGTCACAGCACACCTGCATTAGCTTTATAGGTGCTTAATTGGCTGAATTATCTAAAAACATGAATTAATTGGAGAACACACAGAATGAGAAAAAGGGTCAAGATAACGGTGAAAAAAATACAGTAAAACTTGAGCAAGTTTACTCTTGGAAACTCATCGGCAATTTATCCTCAAAGTCAGCACGCAATCTGTTTGATGAAAGTCTTCTTCGAGTTAATGCAAATAAAAAGTGGAGGTAAAAGAATATAAATAGGATGAAACCCCGGAATACGCAACTAATTAACACATTTATCAGACTGCTACATTCAACTAATCCCAACCATTTGGTTTTAATGACAATAAACTAAAGTGGGTTAATTTACAATGAGATAATAATGTAAATATATTTCCTTATATATTCCTTAGTTTCATCTCAAATTTGGGTTTTTGCAACAACAAGAATATCTTATATTTAGATCATAAGATATAGAACCATTCAAGACAATAAAGTTTTTCCCTGATGTGTAATGTGAAAGTAAATGAATTTATTAGAGTGGATACAGATGGAATCGATATGCATTAGCTATATAGTCTGGATAAGGTATGGTCAAGCTTATCTTTGCTTTTTTTTTATTAACAACTGCTTTGGTCTTTACAAGGACTTAAATTTTCCTCTTTTAGAAAAAGGTAGATAGTCATCAAAATCATACTCTCGACAGAAGTAATTATGAAAAAAAATATATATATATATATATTAAGTTTCAAATGGGTTTTGTGTCCTTGCCTTTTCTTTATTCATGCAAATCCATTGAACTCTCTCGCTTTCTTTCTAGATCTCTTTTGCTAGCTCTTTCTGACAGTTGTTTGCATTCATAATGGGGGACTCAACATGCATGAACTATATGTATGAATAATATGAGGATCCATATTGAACAAGAATATCTGAGTACTCATCAAACAAACAAACAAACAAAACTAGCTCACATAATACAGAATATATTACAACTCAAATTAATTTGCTGCATATATTAATTAACATTCATTGATGGTGTACATATAATTATCCAGATTTATTTTGTTTATCTTTTGAAAGGAAAATATAGTGGTTATTAATTTAATTACTCGTTTTGTTGAAAGGACTACATTCTTACTTTAATTAATGCATGGTTATGCCACATCTATATACATATATATAATATGTGTGTGTGTGTGTGTGTGTGCATATATATATATATATATATATATAGACTATCATCCAGAAAAATAGAAGATAAAGTACAGCGCCATGCTTTATATCATCATTAATTTGTGAGGATAAGAGATAAGGTCTGGAAAGAAAGCAAACATAGAATGTATATATGTGTACAGCGTGATATATGAAGAGTGAAAATTCTACTAGATTTGGCTAGTCTGACGATTGCTGCTGTCTGGATTTACGTACAAATTAAAATCAAAGTTCATTATTGTTAGAGAAAAAGTATAAACAAAAAATTTCACCAAAAAAGAAAAATTAAAAATATATAGGATCCAAAAAAAGTTCAAAAGAGATAAATCTAAATGTGAGAAGTTTTAGTATGTATAGATATAGTCCGTTTATGGTGTGGACGGTCCTCATGCGGACTGTATTGGTGACGGTTTTTCATAGTATTGGTGACGGTTTTCTAACAAATCGTCGTTAATACTATGAAAAACCATCACTAATACTGCGGTCCTCATACAAACTGTCCTTACCATAGAATTTCCGTATATAGATATGTATAGGATTGTTATTGTGAGAGGTGGACAACAAGAAGTTGGGTATCATATTATCGGAAGGTGAACAACAACCATTCACAATTTAATTTTATAAACATAATTATATTTTTATAAGGTGAATTATGAATTAAATATAATTTTGTAGTGGAAATATGGCCCATGGTGGTTTGTCAAATTACCCGATCTACACAATATGGGAGGTGGGCAACAAGAAGCCGAGAATCATATTTACCATATAGTGGACAACAACTATTTACAATTTAATTTTGTAAATATAATTATATTTTTGAATGATAAACCATTAAGTAAATATAATTTTGTATTAAAAATATGATCCTCCATAGTTAGTCAAATTTATACAACTTATATGATTTAATAATTATGGATAGCTAGACGGATGACTGTTCCAAAATAATAGTTCATATATATATATATATATATATATATTTTTTTTTTTTCTACCATTGTCAATCTTATGGACAATCTCTCTATAAAAAAAGACTAACAAATTTCATATGAATTAGGCATGTATTCAGGCACCGATGGAGTAACTTATGTTGTCTAATGTTGCGGGGTAAAAGATTACTGTATAAATAAAAAATATATCATGTATAATTGCATATAATCCATGTAAAATCATGAGAGGTTGCTCACACCCAATTTACGTATGAGCAAACCTTAACCAACTACAGCAATTAAAATTAATTATATATTTACAATATATATATATATATATATATATGCATGTATGTATGTATGTATGTATGTATGTATAAACCACGGAGAACACGTTTATGGATTAAAATATATAATTCCCTTTGGCTTACTTTAATTATAAACCAGCAGTTTAGATGTTTCTGTTTTTTGGGAAGAATGAGAAGGTTCAAAAACTGTAAAAATGTGAACAAACCCTGCATCTTTAATTTGACATCATCGTCTACTTCTAGCCACCGTACTGTCTTTTTGCTATGTCATCCTAATCTCTCTCTCTCTCTCTCTCTCTCTCTCTATCTCTCTCTCTAGATCTCTATAGCTAGATCTCTAGCTATATCTTTTCCTCGTCTGGTAAAGCAAACAACAGCGACAACTAACCAGAAAGAGGGTATAATTCAGCAAAGTGACGTTGGTTGTGTATAATATTATTGGAAAGTTTCTGATAAAAACATTGGACAAGTGGCAAACCTATTAGCAAGAACAACAAGAAGAAGAAAGTGAGAGCCTCTTTCCCTTCCCTTTATAAAGTTTCACATTGAAACCATGCATGATGTCCATGTCACCACTTTCCCGGTAAATTAGAGAAGATACCCAATTACTCAAATACCTCATACATTAATATACCTTCAAACAATATATATATATATATATATATATTCTTTTTTAATAAAAAAAAAAAGAAAAAGAAAAAAGAACAATATATATGATTTTGCTGATGTGCTCATGTGAAGGATGTCGCTGCTTAGATACGGATTTGATCCACTATAATGTCGACGTGGACACCCATAATAGTACTTTTCTGTATATATTCAAAGATTAAGTAGTACTATAGCCAATTTATACAGAAGACAATGCAAAATGTAATTCCCTACCTAATCAATTAGCCCTATAAGAAGGTGATTAGACAATGCTGCCCATATACTCTTAAACCCTAGCACTAGCTATACATTACTACATCCTAATCCTAATCCCAGTTTCATCCCACAAAAAAAAAAAAAAAAAAAAAAAAATCCTAATCCTATAGCAATTACCAACTAAAAAAATAATCCCACTAATTAAACTAGCTTAGAAGAAAAAACTCCCACTAATTAAACCTAGCAAATTTAAATGTGGAATTTGATGATCAATTTTAAGAACAAATTATATATGCTAATAATTAATTCGGACGCATTGCTCATTTGCTCAACACTAATTGGTGTTGCACGCTGAAAGTAACAGAAAACCGAGCATTAATGATAAAGATTAAAAAACGACAAAGTCCAAGAAATTTAAACCGACATTCATCTTTTTCTGAAATAGGATGCTTTTACACGTTATTTATTTTTGGTGTATATGTTCAAAGGTGTACTACTTTTTTATTTTATTTTTTCCGAACAATACGTAAGAGAAATTAAATACATATATAATTTTTGCTTTTTATATAATTTTGTTATTTTTCACTTGCCCTGAACTTTAATGATCACTTCCATGGATGAGAGATAAAAGTAATAAACAGTAATGAGGTTTTGAAAAATCATAGGTTAACATGATTTGATTTCTCTTTGGATGGACTGTGGGGCAGAGAGGAAAGTAAAAAGGATATATATATATATATATATATATTTTTTTTTTTTCCCTCCCGTTGAAACCCAAAAAAAAAGAAAACAAAGGAAAAAAGAAAAGGCAGCTAATTAAGCAAGCAAAAAAAAAAAAAAACAAAGGTAAAAAACAAGCATATGGGCCTGAGGTGAAGATTTCAGTAACCCACTAAAATGACATATTGGACCTCATAGCCCAAAGATTGAGTTGAGTTTTCAATGGAATTCGGTTGCCAAAATCCATTGGTCATTTATACAGGCATAGCCCCAAAGAAAAAAAAAATAAAATAAAAATTCAAATTTAATATTTTATTAGTTAATATTTTGATTGATGGCGCATTATTGAGTCTAATTTAAGTTATATATATGTATAGATATATATATATATATATATATATATATAGAAGTTATAATGGAAAAGAGGTTTGACAATTTGATGTGAGCCATCTTACCTATATGATAAAAGAAGAGCTCTTGGAAACGATCGATCAGTGGGATAGAAAAAACCTATGTCCCTACTATTCTGATTGCTCCTTCTCACCAACTTGGTATACGCTCCTTAATTTTCAGTGTAGCAAGTGTGTGTATATATAAATTGATTAAAAAAAAAAAGGTAATTTTATTGATTCTGGTCGATACCCAACTGTTTTTCCTACATACATCACACACACACACACACACACACACACACATATATATATATATTGATATGGTTAATTCTATGAGAAATGGTTGAAGTTTGGCTTGTCACTATTCTCAATATGAGGAAAATAGATTATATTCACATTCAGGATTGATTTTCACACATTGATTTCGACATTAAAAAGTGTTCATGTCACTGATTTAATCGGCTATCTCTATGCCATTATCTATTACAAAAAAAAAAAAAAAAAATTAAAATAAAGAGCTATCTTTATGGTTTACTTTCTTATATATTTAACTTTTAGTTTTAAAAAATAAAATACTTTTAAAAGATTAACATATAAAACGAACCGAATCGTGAAAGGTAAATAAAAATAAGATTATCGACTACTTTGAACATCCACATCCATATGTTTCACAAAATATATACATATGTAAACAATAATATTTAAATAGGAATGCGCTGATTGGTTAAGTACCGTTAGCTACAACCATAGAATTAAGTGACAAGCTGATGATTAAAGGTCGTGCTATACATTTTTAAGGGCGTCTTAAAGTTTGTCAAATAATTAATTTGAGTCTCTTTATCAATTAAATGGGCATATATAGTCTTATCAATTACTAATTCTCTAACTATTACTTTTATCGATCAGATACTATTAATTTATAATGGCTATAATAATTTCACATTATTTAGGTATCGGTGTACTGGGTTCACATAAAAAAAAAAATGAAAAAGAAAAAAAGTATATGTACTGGAACTAAAATGATTAAATTAATAATTCAACATTAGTTATATAAATACGATTTGGACATGTTGCCATTCTATAAGGAACCAAGATTCATATTAAGGGTTAAGGGTTTACTAGGTATTTTACTCTCTAGTATTGACATTCGTTTAAGTTGTCCATATTAGTATGGTATTCAATAAAGATTAAAACATGTTTTCTATATATTAAAACTATATTTATGTGCATAAAATATGAATCTTCTCTTTTTTTTTTTTTTTTTTTTCTCTCTCTTTTGGTTTTCATAATTTGAAATTCTCTTTACCTAACTTAATTTATACATACACGCATGTGATAATTTTGGACTTGTGTGTTATAATATTCTCTATTTTTTATTTTTTATAATTCATTTATTTTTACTTTTTCTTTTATATATATATATATATATATATATATATTTATAGAATTTTTCTACCTTACGAATGGTCTTACATACGGACGCATCCAAAATCAACGTTTTTTGAATAAAAATATTAATTTTGTTGTACACATCTAAAAAATATTAATATTATATGTAATTCACACCGTAGAATTTTTTTATATTTATATATAAAAAATATACTTTCACCTTATTAGCTATTAACTACCAATCCATCGATCCATCCTGCAAGGTTTTTAGAATGAGAAAAAATAGGGTTGGCTGATTTGCGAGTCAATGGCCGCAGGCGCTCCATAAGAAAATGGAAGTTTTCTCTTTAATGAAAAGTGTGGGCTTAGGTTAGCTAAATTGATAAAGGCACAACAAAATGAAGCAGATCTAGAACATTAAATTAATACAAGGTTTTGTATAATATATATATATATATATCTAAGACTTTTTAAATATTTAACACACCTTAATTAAAAAGTAAGAAAAACCATTTCAAGGGAGTAGTGCATGATCGATCCTTCCGATACATTTTAATTTTTACATGTTATTTAATAAATCAGCTCGCATTTATTACATAATAAAAAATATGGAAAAATTGCACTTTAGTATGTTAGAAGTTAAAGGTTTGTACGATTTTGCTTTTAAAATTTTGATTTCAGCAATTTTAATTTTGAAATTTCAAAATTGATATGGATCGATCCAATTCATAATAGTAACTATTGATATCAGCATAGAATGATATCAGCATGATGTCAGATTGATATTAACATGACATTATCCTGATATCATAATTCAATTTTTAAAAAATAAGTTTTGAAAAAGTTTGCTTTATTATTTTTTCATTTTATATTTATGGTTTTTATTTAAAAAATTGTATCCATTTTTTTATTTAAATTAAAATACCCCAATCTTAATTAAATATTTTTGAATTTAAACTTAGATCAAAGATAAAAATTAAAATATGGAAAATTTTAT
The DNA here is from genome assembly GCF_031755915.1 of Ziziphus jujuba. Lineage (NCBI taxonomy): Eukaryota > Viridiplantae > Streptophyta > Magnoliopsida > Rosales > Rhamnaceae > Ziziphus > Ziziphus jujuba. The sequence goes on along the minus strand of NC_083382.1, from coordinate 29,743,905 downwards.
TAGACCAAAAATTAAAAATAATTTTTTATGCCCAAATAAAAAAAAAAAGACCAAAATACCAAAATAAAAATTAGGCAAAAAATAAAAATAAAAATATTTTTAAAAAACTAAAGTTTTTTTTTTTAAAAATTTGAGAAAATAATTTTTTTATTTTTCTATTTTATATTTATGATTTTTTATTTGAAAAATTTGATCCATTCTTTTTTTGTTTAAATTAAAATATCCACGATTATAATTAAATATTTTTGGATCTAAATTAGACCAAAATAAAAAAAAGATAAAATTAGAATTTTTTTCTAATAAATATAATTTTATTAGATCAAAAATTAAAAATAATAGACCAAAATATCAAAATAAAAATTAGACCAAAAATCGCAAAATAAAAATAATTTTCTCCCAAAAAAAATTGATTTTAGAAAAATTTAGAAAAAAATTTAGCCCATTTATAAACCATAGAGCCCCAAAATGGAATAATGTAAATTAGACCAAAAAATAAAGCATTCAAAAATGAAAAAACAAAAAATAGACCCCAAAAAAAAAAAAATGGAATCCGTTTTTCCATTTTTACATATTGTCCCATTCTAATTAGTTTTTCCATTTTTTTCATTTTAGACTCCATTTTGGTTTATAAAATGGCCTAATTTTTTTATTTTTATTTTATAATTTTTTGACTAATTTTTATTTTGATATTTTGTTCGAATTATCTTTAATAGACTAAAAATTCTAATTTTATTTAATTTTTATTTTTGATCTAATTGTAGGTCCAAAAATATTTAATTATGATTGTGTGTATTTTAATTTAAATAAAAAAGGAGGATACAATTTTCAAATAGAAAACCATAAATATAAAATGGAAAAATAACAAATGTGTTTTTTTCAAAATAGATTATTTTTGTTTTTTAATTTTTGGTCTAGTTTTTATTTTGGTCTTTTTTTTTTTGGTTTTGGTATAAAAAATTATTTTATTAGACCAAAAATTTCAATTTTATTGTTTGATCTAATTTTAGGTCCAAAAATATTTAATTATAATTGAGGGAGTTTTAATTTAAATAAAAAGGAATGGATATAATTTTCCAAATAGAAAACTATCTATATAAAATGGAAAACTAGCAAATTTATTTTTTCAAATTGAATTATGGAATAGACATAATGTCATGTTGATGTTAGCCATTAAGTTTAACAGTTACTGTTATGAGTTGAAATAATTTGCATCAATTTTGAAACTTTGAAAATAAAATTACTGAAATCAAAATTTCAATGTTGAAATCGCCTCAATTTTAAATTTTAAGATACTAAAGTGCAATTTTCTTAAAAAAGATTAATGAGGAATAAATTGTGGGCTTGTTTTGTATCATGGTTATTCCAATTATATATATATATGTATATATATATTATAATATGCTTAATTATTTAATAATTAAAATTTGGACTATATATCGCTAAGCAATGTAGCTAGATGTTAATTGGAATGCTATGGTAGAATTTTAATTAAGCTTACGTTATGTTTTTACAATACACTTTCTTTTTCTTTGTTAATAAGAACCACTATATATCCGCTTAGGGGTTCTATGCCTTATATTGTATATATATATATATATATATATACACACACACACATATAATAAGTTTCTTTTCAAGCTTTTTTTTCTTAGGATATAGGATTACAATATTTTGTACGAGGAGGTTACCGTTAGATTAACCTCTCTTGTCAAATTTATGATCAAGGATTTTTCTTTTTTCCTAGTCAAGATTTTTTTTATTTTCTTGTCAAGGTTGATCTTATTCTTTTTATAACAAAAAAAAAAAAAAACTTGTACTATGTATCTAGTAAAGACTAAACAAATCAACCTTTTAAAGATAATTTTCAAAATAGGTTTAATCAAAGTAAACAAACCAAAATAAATTTAATAGCTGTAGTTGAAGACTTTAATATAATATTATCATGCCGCTCCTATAAGAAATTTGTTGTTTAATATAATTATGAGAATAAGCAAGGCAAAAAATGGTAGATGTCCTCTATATTATATAGTCTTTAGTTTATTTATTTTTCGATCAGCCTTCTAGGATGTGTGGATGTAAATGTAATCCATTCAAAATATCAAAAAGACAAAGCAATCCACCAAAAAAAAAATAAAAATGTGGATGTAAAATTAAAAATTAATAGATTAGTACAAATGCGAGGACAAGGGTTTTGACGTGGAGTTTGGACTAGACTTTTTTTTGGCTTTTTTTGGTAAACGTGGAATTTGGACTAGACTTGTTTGTAAATCAGCCTAGTCGTTAAAAAATCACGTAGGCATGTTATAACTTATAGGAAATTAATTGTATATGAAAAATAAGTGTTGGTAGCCTTTGACGTACTTGGGAAGGTTATTGGGGTTATTCGAACAATTTATAATGCAGAGTGAGACATGGAACTGTTTAGGTTTTTAAATTTGTTGTGTGGGGTATATTGGCAATGAAGACCAGTCATTCTACTTGAAAAGATTGAAAAGAAGTGTTAATCCAAATATTTGGGAGATAGAGGAGAAAGGTTCAAAATCGAAATTTGTGAATTCTGATTGGTTTGGTTTATATATACATATATATAGAATTATATATTGGTTGGAGATTAGTCTTTAATCTTTTGATGGGCTTTGTAATTAATTGCAATAATGACATGTTGCAAACTCATAAGACGTAGTGATTAGTGTGAAAACACAGAGAATCAGCTTATTATAAGACTTTTGAACACACGCTGGCATATGGATGAAGGAAGATGGAATATTGGACTGAAACAAAACCTTTAACACACATAATATATACACACACACACATATATATATATATATATATATCTTATTTGAAGCATAGACTAAAATTAAACAAGATTATTTCCTTCACTATTTCTCTCTATTTTTTCTTTTGCAGAGTATACAGAAAAAAAAAAAAAAAATGCTGTGATCTAATTGAGTTATTTATTGAACCCACATTTCCTTCATGTGCTCAACTCATATCTTCTACTTAATTAATTAAGCTAAGTGCATTTTCTGCAATCGGATGTAATTTGTTTTGACCATCTCATCTCTCTCAAAGGCAACCTGTTTTATATATAATTTGTCTCTTGACACATTCTGAAAGTGGCTGCAATTGAAATTAATATATACAAAATCTAGATATATAGATTAGTAGGTAATTTTCTCCAATGGCATTTTCTTATATATACAAAATATATATTCAATGGACTTAATTTTTGGGTAAAGATTAGAGGAAAGAATAATCCTGTTTTTTTCTGCAAACTGACTCTTAATTGCCTTTATACACTACTCCCATCCTATATATATATATACTCAGCAGCATGCAGTCTATCAAAACATGCACTTCCACAGATCAAAGTCTACTTACCTTCTTCTCTGTGGAATGTGTGTGTGTGTGTGTGTGTATATATATATCATAAAAAAAATAAAATAAAGTTCCAAAAAAGGTCTACTACTGCTGGGACTGGGAAGTGAAGTAAATGCACAATGCAGTTTTTAATTTGCTCCATGATGAATTAAGAGTCAGCAGGATCAGTTTCTTAATTCATGCCAGGTGTTTGATAAAATTCTGCAACATTTTACAGTCCTTGTTAACCTGATCAGATAGGGGAAGATTGAAAAAAGTAAACTTTCAATCTAAATATAGCATACTGGATTGATATGATAATCCATGCAAAAGACAAATTAATTAAAGATATCTAAAAAAATGTTTTTTTTTTATTATTAAAATATATATATATATATTTGATTTTGGATGAGAGAAAGAAATAGACCACGTAGACTTGCACAGCATATTGACAAGTGTCATAGTGATCAATAAATAGGGTTCATTTATGTCCTTGTTGGACCATTTACAATGCTAGAGAGCTGGCAACGATAAAATGGTATTTAAGATGGTGTCCCCTACGCATGTCCTTCCCTAGCTTAAGCCGATATGAATCTTTTGAATTCCATCAGATAAGAGTGAGACCCCACCTCACAAAAGAAATATATATATATATATATATATATATATATATGTATATTTTTATTTTTTTCTATTTTTACGTTTTTCTTTTACGGGACCCCGTTTTTGTCCTTTGGTGCAATAAATCATTCAAGATACCCTTCAACAATTGAGCCCCACCTCAATAAATTCCTCATGGGTTTTTTGACAAAACTAACCCTGCTTTAGACTAAAAACTCTATTTCTAAAATTAAATAGTAAAAAACAAATTAATTAGTTTCGTTCAAATTTAAGCAGATCTACAGGTCACAGCCACCACCATGAAGTGTCTACCTTTTTTTGCTTGGTACGCTTTGGATATGGTTCAGCCATGACCGGTAAGTCGAGCCCCAACTTTTATTTATTTATTTATTTTTCTTTACTAATTTGATCTCCTAAAAATTATCTTCTTTTTTTTTTTTTTGTTTGAACTAAAAATTATCTTTTAATACATAATGGAAGATATGATGATAAAAGTGTTCAAGATTGCCACATCTCAATTAGATCATGTCATTATATAATTTGTCATTTTACAATATCGTTCATCATAAACTGAATTATTTGCATATATATATATAAAGTAATAATTTTTTAGGAACATGTTCTCAACATAAAATAAAAATATATTTATTTGTCAAAGTGTTGAGTATATATAATACATCAATTAACAATTTGTTATTAAAATCTTAATTAAGCAAATAATAATGTTTAACACTTGTTATGTTATTAAATACCTAGCTAACAAAAGATGGGAACTACATTCTTGGTGGATTAAATTAATATCTCTCTCTCTCTCTCTCTCTCTCTATATATATATATATATATATATGTGTGTGTGTGTGTGTGTGTGTGTGACATTTAGAGAAAAAAGTTTATGCGTGTTACCTGTTTATAATGATCATGATCACCACCACCATTTTTCTAGGCTGCAAAGGCCACACAGATCGTCCATAAAATGGGTTTGTAATTAACGCCATTAGAGTTGTGCAGTCTTATACCTAAACTCATAGAAAAAGTTAAATACTACTGTCTGCTTTATTTAGATAAAAATTCCCGATTGAGACTGTTGATTACGTTATTTTGCATGAAAAAAAAATACATATATTAATGTGACTGATAAGGATTTATATAGACAGTTGTAGCCTCACTGTTTTTGCAAGCCATTCAGGACTTAAGCTAAGATCTACAAGGGTGATATCGTCTCTTTGGTTTTTCCATTAATTGCCCTTCACTGCTTGTATGATTGGAAGCTTAATTTGTTTTTATTGCCCGTTTCGTTTTGTTTCCAATTGGATTTAAAGGATATTTTATATATAATATACTTGGCTGTAAAGAGAGTATGGAAAATATACATACATGTACGTATAGAGTGAAAGTATTTAGTCTTAGTCAAATTTACTTGCTGGAACGTACCACTATTTTCAAAATACTTTTTCAACCTAATGGAAAACAAAACAAAGAGTAAAATTATTTCATGGTTTTTCCAGGTGACTGCAATTCCTAAGCTTAACTAAAATCAATATTAATAATTATTTCACTTAGGCATTGGATTATCAGTAATAGATAGATTTGGCTACACAAAACGTTTAGTCAGGATCTCAATTTGAATTAATGCAGGTTAATTTGATTATATATGCAATAATAAAAAATCTCAATGATCTAGAACTCTATATATATATATATATGAGAGTGGATACTGAATAATAATGAAAAGGAACTATATATACAAATTAATATTGTATTAGAGGTTCAAAATTATTGTTTGTCTAGCCAATTGTTTCTTTTGATAGGGAAATCACACTTGCGAAGTAAACCATCAATCTCTGGCTGTAATACATGCATATTGCATGTTGCATACTTTCTTCGGCAAGGGTAGCCATAAGTTTCTGGTAGAAATAATATGGATGTAGGCCACATACTGACCATATATATATATATATATATATACATACATTTTTGAAATGATGAATATGGTTCACATAAATGGTGTCTACCTGAATGGCGCAGCATGCTGCTTTAACCAGCTTCGAGTACAATTTTTTTTTTTTTTTTTTTTGAAGATCCAAGACCCCATCTATATATAAATTATATAATTAATATTACGAGAAAAAAAATACATATATGTATATATATATATATATATATACATATATATATATATAATTAATGAAAACCTGCCTAATGTCTATATCAAGTTTTCATCAATGTGAGATTGATGGCTTTTCGATCAACAGCCGAGGTCAAGTGAATAGTAATTAGCCAATTAATTGATTACAGGCTAATTAAGATCTCAATAGGGGGAAAAAAAAAAATTAAATGTTACACATTTCATTAGATATATCATAGCTAGACAAAATTTGAAGCTAGACATATATACAGTGTTGGTGGAGTTTAACAGGAAGCAATATAATATATGTAGATACTCACCAAGGCCCTCATTGGCTTTGGTTCATGAATGCTTTACAAGTACAGGAGAGAATTATCAATTTATAGATCATGTGTATGTAAATCTACGTCTTAAATAGGGGTTCAGTGCAGAGAAATGAAAGTACTTTCATTAATATTTGGTAATAGTAAAACGTGCAAACAGAAAACACTAGTATATGGGAGTATAATGAAAAAGCTATACAGCTAACCCTATGCAATTATTCTTGGTGATATCTCCATAAAAGATATCCTGATAACCTTTATAAATACGTTAAAAGACAATTCGAACCACCCCTATATTTAATTTCCTTATGATAAATTATTATTATTGTCCTTTTTGTAACAACTTAGGTACTAATAATCATATGATAATTTCATATTCTAGTCAAGTGAAATTGATCTACACTTATATAATTATGAATTCAAAAATGTTGAAAGAGTCGAATTGTTATAAATGAAAAAAAAAAAAAGAAAGAAAAAATCAGATTGTAAATTTAAGATCTACTTAGGAAATTTTTTTTTTCTCAAATTTATTAGAAAAAAATATTATTATTATTTTTGGGTTTCATAAATACATTTGGAATTCTACCAAAACAAATAAATACATTTGCAAACTAGAGAATAGACATTAAAGGTTGGAATATGTCTCTGAGTTTTTTTTGTTTTTTTGAACAGAAAAAATATGCCACTGAGTTTGAGCAGGTAAATGAAGGGTACTTTTGTCATGGGATAAAAAAATTTATTTCTTTTCATCCCATTTATGTCGCTGACCTTTCTTCTCTACCCATCTCTTCGTTTACACACACCACTCTCTCTCTCTCTCTCTCTCTCGCTATCTCTCCAATAAGTGTGTGTGTGTTTTTTTTTTTTTTTGAGGAATATATAATATAAATTTCTTAGAAGTTGATTGTTATATAAAGAAGAGCATATATAAAACTGCTGGTAATTTGTTTCTGCTACTGATTCCACTAAATATTCCAAATGGGACGGTCACCGTGCTGCGACAAGGTTGGTTTAAAGAAAGGACCTTGGACTCCTGAAGAAGACCAGAAGCTTTTGGCTTATATTGAAGAACATGGCCATGGAAGTTGGCGTGCCTTGCCTGCAAAAGCTGGTGATTAGTCTAGAGCTCCACTTCTTCTACTACTTCTAATTATTAATTTATTTTACCATGATTAATTGTTAATTAACTTAATGTTTGCTATGTTGTTGGATTAATTTTTAGGCCTACAGAGATGTGGAAAAAGCTGCAGACTTAGATGGACTAACTATCTCAGACCTGATATTAAGAGGGGAAAGTTCAGTTTACAAGAAGAACAAACTATTATTCAACTCCATGCTCTGCTTGGAAACAGGTATATTATAATTATAATTATGATATCATTATATATTTCAAGTATTTGAAGCTTGAATCTTTTCTTTTCAGTTCATGGATCTTCTAAGTTTTCTTCAATTTTTTTTTTTTTTTTTTTGTGGGTTAATGTTTTAGTCCTTAATTGATTGTCTGAAAAATTAAACATGATTTATGAAGTTTTGAAGTTTGAAACTTCGAAAAGAGTCTGTCGGAAAAAATTATGATATGCTTTTGTAGCTGGTATAGTTGCAGGCCTTTTATAATTTCAAAAATTCAAAAAAAAAAAAAAAACAAAAAAAAAGATTTTGTATATAGATTTAAAAAAAAAAAAAATGTTTCATACAATTTGCCAACCTTTTTATGCAAATATTTATGTATTATGGTTATAATAAATGTGACGATCGATCGAATTCCAATTACAACTCTCAACCACTCACATATTTTCATGAGCCTGACCTACATTTTTTTGAAATATGAAATCTGCCAAATTTTCCATCATTCTATTGTTTCGGTCTGACATTCAAAAATTACAATATTTTATTAAATATGGAGAGGGGCCTCCTTCAATGCAAGCCACATTAAATTCCGTCTTCAAAAATATATATATAAAATAAAAAATCTTAGGGTTAGATTCTATAATGTGGTTGATGATAATTTCTAGGATAATTTTTGTGAATCATGTTGATTGTGGTGTCTAATTTGTCTTAATTATGTGGTTCAGGTGGTCGGCCATAGCAACTCACTTGCCAAAGAGAACAGACAATGAGATCAAGAACTACTGGAACACCCATCTCAAGAAAAGGTTAGCCAAAATGGGTATCGACCCTGTAACCCACAAGCCCAAGAACGATGCTTTACTCTCCAGCGATGGTCAATCGAAGAATGCAGCAAATCTTAGCCACATGGCTCAGTGGGAAAGTGCTCGTCTCGAAGCCGAAGCCAGACTTGTTAGAGAATCAAAGCTACGTTCACATAATAATAACAATAATAATGCTTTCCCACTTGCCAATCCTCCCGGCTATGCTTCATCTTCTTCAGTAGTTTCTTCTGCTGGACGTAATAATTCAATGGATCCATTGAAAGCTCATTGGAATAATAATAGTAATAACTGCAGTAATAATAATAATGGTGGTGGTCACCTTGAGTCTCCAACTTCTACACTTACTTTCTCCGAGACTAACGCAGTACAGCCTCCGCCTCCGCCAATGCCTTCGATGATTGAGTTTGTTGGTTCTTCAGGTTCTTCTGAGACTAGTAATGGAATTATTAAAGAAGAAGATGATCAACAAGATTGGAAAGGATTTGGAGATAATAACTCTTTGTCTTTCACTTCAGGACTTCATCATCAGCATGATCTGTCTATGGAAGGAACATCATGGACTAGTCCTGAGTCGTTTAGGACAACAAGTGCTAATAACGTGATGATTGAAGAGGGTTTCACTAATCTTTTGCTTAACAACTCCGATGACCACCACCGGAGTTTATCGGACAACTCAGATAATGGTGGTGGTGGTGGTGATGGCAGTGGAAGTGGTAGTGCTGCAGGCAGTGATGATCATTACTATGAAGATAATAAGAATTACTGGAACAGCATTCTCAATTTGGTGAATTCTTCTCCTCCTGATTCTCCAATGTTCTAATTTAATTTAATTACTTTAATTATCTATGAACACTATGGAATGTTAATGGCAAAGGGGTTTAAGTTACATATATAGACATGTAACGTAGTGCTTTTTTAAAATGCTTTATTAATCTTTGTTGTGAAAGCAACAATTAAAACTGGTTTTTGGCAGTTTTTCTCACAACTCAACTGTTAATACTTTTTTTCAGCCATTTTCATGATCAACTTGTTCAACTTGTAGTAGCTCATCACCATCAACACAGTGACAAAAAATTATCCCACTTGTAATCTGTTCGTAAAGATTTGGACTTTTTGTTTAATTTGTATTTTGATGAACAAGTTTTGGAGTTCTGAAGTTCATGTCGGAGGAAGATGGTTATGTGAAAGAAACTGATGATTCTGAAGTTTTGATTTATTATAGGGTATAAGTGAAATTCATGACTTATTACCCAAAAGTAATATTAATTAATTAATTTTCTTTGTATTAATTAAAAAAAAATACTTGATATGTACTGATTTTGAATGGACTTTAATGCTGTTGGTTTGATGTCGCATTCTGCTTGATTATGACCCAGATTTTTATTTTCCCCTCTTTTTTGCTTGGTTGTATAAGGAAGACAATGAAAGCTCAACATGAAAATTTTCATTTAAAAAAAAAAAAACCCACTGCCATAGTGACCTTAAGAATACGGAAAATTGTAAAGGGAAGAGACAGCAGAAGCTTTTAATTTATTTAAAAAAAACACTCTTAGACAATAGTCAATTTCCTTATTCGGATCTTTCTTGGTTTATCTAACACGGCGGTGACCATTCAATTGAATTTAATGATATACTATGGTATATGAAACGATCCTTAAATACATATCAATGTATATACCACTTAAAAGAACGCAAATATCAATCACAGTTTCTCTCTTTCTCTCTCTCTCTCTCTCTCTCTCTATAGATATATATATATATATATATATTATATAATCTCAACTTTGCGTATCTTTTACTAAAAACCTTGATATACTTTGAAAAGTATACATAATTTTTTATTATTTATTATTCATATAAAAAATTCAAATTTAGAATCATTATTTAATAAAAACCACTAGCCTATCTGGTCAGGACTAAAGTTTAAAATTTCGATATTGGTAAAAATATTGAAAGTTAAAAATATGAAATTTTTTATTAAAATGTCGAAAAGTATAAAATATTAATAAAAATTCACAAAAATAATGAAAATTTATTTTAATAAATGGAAATTTTTGTTGAAATTTTAACATTAGCTTACTTAAACAGTCAATTATTAAATTAATTATAAAAATTACAAAAATATTGAATAAATATTATATTTTTCTTAATCAATTTAATTTATAGTAAGCAGTAACGATTATAAATAAATTATTACTGATAAAAATATGAATATATATATATATATATATATTTGATAAATTATTTATTTTACAATTACATTATAATTCATAAATGGTATCTTAATACTCATATAACTCTTAGATAATTGAAAATTATTAGTATATTTCTCATTTTCATTTTAAGATATGAATACAAAAAATAATTATTAAAATATGTATATTCTTAATAATTTTTTATATAATTATTAATATGTTAACCATAAAGATCTTGTATTAAATATAGTTATCTTTTATGTTTAGTATAATATATTATATCTTTTTTTATTTGCTTAATGTTATTAATTTAAATGCTATTAATATCAATTGTACATAATAGTATATTTTCATGTTATTATTTTTCATTTTTATAAAATTAATTATAAACTTGTAATTATGGGATTTTAATGAATTCATTTTATACAAAATGTAAAGCAAGTATATATATATATATATAATCAATGAATAAAACTTATTAAAATTATTAAATTCAATTTATTTTATTTTATTTATATTATTAAATACTTAAAAAAATTAAGATGTTAAAAAAAAATTATCACTAAAGTTAATTTGGTAAAATAATTTACTAAACAGTAATAATATTTTTGAATTTTTTATTAAAAAATCATAGATATTTTTAAAATTTTCATGAAAATTTTCAGAAATTTACATGGAAATTTCAGAAATTTCGATAGATATTATAATTTTTTTTAACTAAATTGTTAAAGATTTTATATAAATATTTTGACAAAAATTTCCATAAATATTATGGAAATTCTATCCGTTTCCATTTGAAACATAAATTTATATCAATCTTTTTAAAAACAAAAAATAGAGATTTCGAAAAAAATTTGAAAAAATATTGAATATTTTAAACATTAGTAGGACCATAAAAAGTTCCTTTTTAATTGGATTGAATTTCTGTAGGTTTACGAGCTAGTAATTACTGGTATTTTATCATGGGTACAACTTACGAGATCAGTCCTATGTATATAAAATGTACTGTAATTGGCACAGCTAAGATTGAGCATAAATAACATAAAAAATATAATATATATGTATATATACTATATCAAAACTATAATATATGTGTATATATATGTAGTCCAATTATAACAAAAAAAGACAGGGAAAGAAATGGTATTTTTTTGGCTCCAGTTTTAAGCCGTCCGGGGTGTTTATGTGGGTTTGATAATTTTTATTGATATGGTATCGTCATTGGCAGACCAAAGATTTTATCTTTGTTGTTTTTGCAGACAAATGTCGCTCTTGTAGCCATTCAAAGACAAATTTTTTCTTCAACAAACCAACCTGATCATCAGACAGACGCTAATTCTTCATCAACAACTATGTGTTGCCGACTTTCTAAAATAATTTTCTTTTTCTTATTATTTTCCTTGTCTTTTTCTGAAAGCTACCTGATTTTCTTGAAAAGCAAGCATATGCATTTAGGCATCATTAATATATATATATATATATATAAAGGCATAATTCTCACTGAAAAGCAACAAAATTTAGATTCAAAGTAGGTGGGATGTATCCAATTGAATTTTGATGTTAATTTCTCGAAATTAAACTTGAATATTATCATTAATTATCTCTATATATAATGATTATGTAAATCATAAAGATGATATGTCAGTGTAAATAAAATTATATAGATTGGATGCTTTATCTTTCACTTTCTCATAGATGTCCCAAACATTTGCAAATGTTAATGCTGAGGGGCTGGCCGATTCCAAAAAACAAAACGAGAAAAAAAAAAATTTAAAAAAAAAAAATGATAAATTCGTAAAAAAATGAAAAAATAAAATGGCAAAATGGTCCAACAAAAGGTGGTGCTTTTATTTTTGCCGGCCACAGAAGTAATAGTCTGTCTGACAAATAAATTGCCAATTATGGTCCCCCATTTGAGTTTGATCTTGGTTCTGCTGGCTTCGATTTTTTTGGGAATAATAAAAATATGTAGGATACACAGTGGCTACTTCAATGGATGATTCAGAGATGTTGAACGTGTTCATTGTTGAAATTTCATCAGACAGTTGGGGGACAATCCAAATGACAATATTACACTGTTTGTTGATTACCAGCCATGGATGATGGTCTGTCTTTCACAACATATATGGATTTCCCATTATCTTAGTATTAATTAGTGTATTAGATTCAGCTCTTTTATTTTAATGTTTAATTATTTTGCACATATTAATTGTTAAAATAGATAAAAAAAAAATTAATGCATAATAAATTGAAAAGTTGTTCATACTGATCACGATCCAAATATATAATTTTTTTTACCGAATTTGGTTAGTGCGATATGTATTCATTATTTGGAACGCGTAAATATGTCTACAAGTCTCTCAATAGATAATTTTTATTTTTTATTTTTATCATTTCCAATAATTTATTCTTTTCATTTCAATATTTTAAATTCACAACTTCTCAATCATAAACATAAATAATTTAAGATTGAACCTTGCTTGACCTATAAATAAATTATTTGTGACAGGATAATATTCAAAAACTTTATCATAAGAGCTTATAAAAAGGACAAAAAAACTATTAAAATTTGCTGCGACATTATTTGTGGACTGAAATTCTGTCAGTCTTTATTTATTTTGTTTAAGGAAGATAAGGTAGGTTTTGGTTTTAAAAATAAAGTAAATAAAAAAAAAAGTATTGAAAAACAAAGTAATAATTTTGTGGGAGATGTATGCTTGTGATGGTGCATTTTAAAGGAGGTTGTCAACACTATTGAAGTGGGTATATATGGGTGCATAAGTATATTAACTAAAAGAAAGTATGGCACTTTTATTGTATATTCTAAGCAGCTCATATGGACTTTGCCTTCTCTTCTAGGCATTGACACAACCACTGGATCAACTAACCCATTCTAAACTATATTATATACGCTTTTTTTTTTTTTAAATTGCATTAATATACATGAATGTAGAATAATAATATATTAGAAACATAATTTTAACATAAAAAGTGAAAATATTGATGTATGTCACATTAATTAATGATTTAAAATTAGAAACTTAGTTGGATAAATAAAGCAACTTTTAGTTAACAACTATCATATTAATAAGTGTTTATTTCAACATAAAATGGGAAGAATTTTATATATATAAAACAGGTATAATCACATAAATTTTTATTAACCTTTTTTATTTTTCCAGAAAAAGACTTTATGTCGGCAAAGAAAAAAAAATTATGTGTAATTTTTTTAAAAAGAGAGAGGGAGAAATCTATCGGCTATGTACTTTGGTTCAAAATATTTGTTTGCAATAAATTTTGTTTTCTTCTTCCATAGACTTTTGGTTTCAAAGATGATCGCTTTAGTAGGTGGTGGGTTTCAGAGTATATGACGTTAAATGCTTGGAATTTTTCTTCTTCTTTTTTTTCAAATTTAGCATTTAAGTCATTCATGCACAATGCAAATTATGAATGCCTCCTCACTTAATCCTTTATATGTTCTTAAAACCAAAAAAAAAAAAAAAAAAAATCTCAACAATTAATGATAAGTTATTCACATTCTTAAATTTTAATAACGTCATGAAGATTGAATAGAGTAAGGAGTAGACTTATTGCTTGGAGATGAGGGTCGCATTCAAAATGTCAATTTCAAACATATTATAAAAAATGCAAAAGCAATGTATTTATCATGAAAAAGATAAGACTCTCTTTCTTATCTTTCAGCTCCATTCCTAGATCTCATAGTCTCATTTGTCGGTGGTTTTGTTGGCGTAAATATTTTTAATTTAACGCCAATGCTGTAAAATCTTGAATGCAATAAAGAACTGGAAAAAAAAGATAGAATAGAAGCTATCACTATTGGTTTTTTACGCCTAATATATTTCATAAATTACATGTAATTAGATATTAAATATCTAATAGAGAATTTTTGTGTATATAAATAATGTGTATTTAAGTATATTATGAACCCATGTAATGATGGTTCCACTGTTACTATCAAAGTGACATAATAAAAAAAAAAAAAATACCACATGTAGCATGCCAAGCATATATATAATATTTTGTCACTCTCAAATATCATTATTATATATAGCATGCATAAGTAAACTGGAAAAATAAAATAAATAACCCTGGAAAAAAAATAGTAATTATTAACTGTTATTTTCCCATTAATGAAAGGATTGCAAGTCCAGCCTGTGTTGAAAGCTGTGGAGCACTAGTGAAATATTGGCCACAATTTAGATGTCAAAGGAGCATCCTTAATTTCAATCTTCTTTTATTTTTTATTTTTTTAATTAGTTTTTTGCTCCCTCTTCCATTGTTATCTATATGTATATTTATGCACATGAACATTTATTACAGTTTATACACTTCACATGGCTCTTAAATAGCCCTCGACTGCAACCAACCGTGCACATTCAATGGCTTCCTCTCCCATTTCAAGCATGTGGTTTTAAAGCACTGGGCAACATGTTTTACAGTCTCTACGACTGTGAAGACAGATATGGTATTTTATATAACAAGTATATAGATAATTGGTGCCACGTTATATTTAATATCTTAGATATGGCTTATTTAATATTAAAATTCTATACGGCAAAGTAAACATATTAGTAATTAAATGAAAAAGAATACCATAAGCTATGCACCTGTGACATAAAAAAATTTAAAAAAAAGAAATTCATAAGGACAAGATCAGGCACCAACATCCAAGTACCAACATTTCTCTTCCCCGTATATATATATACATATACACTACCAAATACGGTATAGAGAAAAACCAACCATGGATATTACAATCTGTAGTGTAATAATTCCCACACACGATGTTTCGTAGAACAGGCATTCTTTAAACTGGCCAAGTATAAAATATACAATGAGAAACTAATCAAATTGTCATACATGGAGTTTGAGTTAAATATTAGTGGCAAATTTAATCCATTGTCAAATTCTGAATCCTATTGCTTTCTTTCTTTCAATGAATTTATCTTTTTACAGAAAATTCCGAATCCTTTTGCTAGAGGCATGTAAGTTTCCCTGATGCTATTTTAATGTAAATTCAGCTCAAGAGCATTCCACAATGAGATAGACGTATATGGAAAAAAGATTAATCCAGATTTTAACTTTTTCTTTTTGCTTTTTGAGTAGATATATCATATGCCTCTTACATGCTGGTTCATCTAGTGGAACTTGATTCTCTTCTACCAATTAAGAGGTGCAAAAGAGGAATTGAAAAGCGTTTTAGTTAGGTAGTAGGAAAACATGTCAGCATTTGATCATTTTGTGCATCCAATACATTTCTCATCAAATCAATGACCCCAGGAAAATCAGCAACAGATTTATTGTTAAGTAGTACTGATCAAACTCAACATCAAAAATCAAAAGTAGATACTCAAAAGCATAATGCACTGACTTTTTGGTTTAGCTATCAATCAGATCGTCTAAATGAAACTTCTCACCTCTGCGAACGAGAAGCTAAAATCCCAATCTTTCTTTTCCATCAAATTTCTGGTCACCATTTTCAAACTTTGAGCACTCGAGGCTATAATTGCGTTAAATCATTATCTGCAGACATTCAGCTAGTCAAACCTCGTGGAAATAATACTCAAACCATCTTAATAAGTAAAGCTATAATTCAGCTCATCAATACACATTGAATTCATCTTTATATTAACATAAAGCATATCACAAATGAACACGAGCATTCATTTATGGTGGCATATGAAGAAATCATAAGAATGACAGTCTTTCAGGCAATCAAATTTCAATGTGAACTTCGATAAATGATCATGGGTCCCCCATATAGCAAACAAAGGCTATTCACTCTTTAACAGCACCTAAAAGGAACTACTTCACGGATAAAATAAATGTACAGGAGTATAGAACTTGCCCCACAATTTTATCATACTCATTAAAACGTTGAACTCATCTCTTACACAGAACCATCTCTGACGATATGAGCAAGCGTATTTATGTTGCATCTGAAGGAAAATTATTGAATATATATTTCTTGGTGATAAAAAAATTTCAGTCTGAAAACTGATAAATGGAAATGGGTCCACCATATAATACATCATACATTTGGCTTTCGCTCTAAAACAGCGATTCCCAAGAAAAGCAGGCAGCCCTTGCATTCTGACAATTATTCAAACTTCAAAGGCTTGTTCAATCAACTAATCAATACAATTTCCACCAGGAACTTCAAGTTGTCACAGGATAGTACTTTGGACATTAATTTGCAACCAGCATTCTATAAAAAGCAACACTTTTAAAGAGAAAAAGTAAAGGAACATATGTATATACAATGTTTTGTGTACATGTTAAAGAGTAAAAGAGTTGGAACAAATTATTGTATACCTACTCCTTCATATTGCAGAACCGTAGCACCAAATAGTAGGGTCTTTTTTCGTTTTTATTCCCAAAGAAACTTGGCTGAATAACGTGTACAGACCAGAAAACTTGGGGGAAAAAAAAAGTTCAAGAGGCACCATGTTATGATGACAATTCCAGTGCATTTCATGGAAATGATATCTCCTCCCCCAACCATACAATTCTCCAAACAAACAAACAAAAAGAAAGAAACTTTCAACAAATATATATATATACTTGGGGCTTGGAGATGGGTTCAACTGCGTATTGCAAAGCCCAAGATGCTATTACATATCAAATAATTGTAGATAAACACACCGAACAAGCAATTCACAAAAGAAAGGAGTGTAAGAGCTTGGTTGAAATATTTAATGTTGCAATAATTACAAGAATCTTTAAGCTTTCATCAGTGACAATTATTTCAATAATGTCCTTGCAAGGTTGCTGTATTACTGAATAACAGGAAGGCCGGATCTAAAACTTGAGTCGCGAAAGCTAATTTAAGTTGCATTTTTAAAGATGCCAACATTCAAAAATGAAAATATGCACAACGCTCAACAGAATATGTAGTTAAACAGCACGGATTAAATGGCCTTAATCCTAAGTATATAGGGTCGGCACTGCATTAAAGAGAATGAAGTACCAAGGCAAACTGAAAGAGAATACATATTCATTACTAGTCAGATTATAGTCTTCTTTTGTCAGGACAAATGACACTTAGCGAAATGCAGTCTTGTTCTGTTGATCAAGAATCAAGAAGTGGCTAGTCCAATGGGCTGCTCTCTTGCTACTGCTTTTGGGCCTATCTCCATTTCGGTCAAAATTTTACCAAAACCAACAAAACGAAGGAGCATAACATGTCCAATGTGTCCATGACCATCTGCTACACGTGAAGTAACATTAAGAGCTTATTCAGTCATATACCCCCGGGGGGGGGGGGTGGGGGGGGGGGGGGGGGGGGGTTTGGGGGAAGGAAGAAACTTTTTATTTTTTTTGTCTACTTACATTTTGAAAACAACATATTTCACTTTTTGAACAATTCTTTGATTTTAAAGAGGACGGGTTATTCACATTTCATTTGATGGTCAAAAGCAAATTAAAAGCTAAGCAGTGGTAATTCTAAGAATTTTCAGGGAAAACTAGAAATGTCTCCCCCGTTATCCCTAACATGTGGAAGTATCGACGTAATTTCATACAGTCATTCGATCTGAATGCTACATCAAGAACATAAGCCATAAGCCAGATGAAGGAACGGAAAGACCTAGAATGTAGAAGATCATAACATGAGTGATTCGGCATTTTGAAAACAACATATTTCACTTTTTGACCAATTCATTGATTTTAAAGTCAAAAAGACACTCCCCTGCTTTGGAAAGCATGCAAACTTATATTTACAATGAAGCGCTGCGAAATATCTTTCATTCCAATTCCATCCTTGTAAAAAGGGGTATTAATCAGAATGTTAGATCAGCTTTACTTCATCAAATGTCGTCCATAAAAACTTAATATTGAGAAAAAGAAAAATGATTTCATGCAGTTAAACTGCATATAGTTATGCAGAAGCTAATGTGAGGTGTTAGTGTTACTTCTTTTCCTTGCTAATAATGTGAGGGCATTACAGGCAGCAGAAACATGGAAAGTTTAAAGCTGCAAAGCGCATCCCAGCATATATATTTGCACAGATTAATTAGGCAGCCTATGATTTCAATGGTCACGGTGCCTCAGTTCTAGTGCAGCAGTATATATATATATATATATACATATTGCATGCTATTTGGCTCAGCATGTTCTATTCGATACGGGTAGGAGAAGAGCCCGACTCGGTATTCTTAAAAAAAATAGAGAATAAAGATCCCAACTGGGGCTCATATTCATACTGAAGAACCTCGAGCATTTGCAGAAAATGAACATGGATTACATCACTTTAGATTTCTATTCACTCAAACTTTTATTTGTTTCTAAAAAGAAAATCCAATTTTGGGTTCAATTAGTTCAATCTCTCTTTGAGACACTTTGCAAAAGATCAAAAATAAAATTTGACCCACAAAATTTTAGAATACTTCAAAACGAAGATTAATAATGTTAAAAGATTTGAAATAAAAATCGAAGAGAAGGAAGTAAAAAAGAAAAAAACTGTTAAAGTACCTTTCATATATAATTTGTACCAGTCAGCCGCCAGCAAGCATAAATGAGAAGCAACTATTCCTGGATTTTATAGAACGATGGATGGAAGACCAACTTAATTTCAAAATTTTAGGGCGTTACACGGAATTAGAGATTCAGACCGCTTACATTCTTCAGTCTGTATATAACATGTTCAGTCGTCAAATCGAACGGTTGTTAGACCATCTATCACGTGGTCAAACACTGAACGGCTCAGATTTAGAAGAATCATCAATTACGAATCCAACTTGACAATGAGTCAACGACATGTCGTTCTTATTGATTTCTTACATAAAGAAGATCATGGCGTGTCTAGAAGACAAAGGTAAAATGGGCTGATGGGATAATTGGAGTCCTCGTAGGTTGTTAAGCACTAGATTTTAAACATCATAATGAAAAGAATTTTTGTATATATAAAAAGATAAAATTAACATTGGTTTTTTTCAAACGCCACTGAAGAAGACTGTGATCGATTTGGTCTGTCTGAATGGCCAATTACAGAAAAACCCGGTTCTCTCATTTCATTGCCAATTTTTTTAAAGCAAAATCATCCAGAAAGCTCTTGCCTTTTGAAGATGTGGTTTGCAGGAAAAATGCCTTTTTTTGGGTACAAGTTGTTGTGTTGGAGCATGTAAGTTCACAGGTAGTATGGGTCCCCTGAATTGGGATTGACAAGTCTTGCACCGTCAGCAGATAGGAAAATGCCAACTGGAATTCTTTGTTGGCATTGGAAAGTGGGTCATTCATTTTTGTGGGCAAACAACTAATTAAGACAACAAAAATATTTGAGACATTTTACGTTATGGGTTTTATAGTACACCACGACCATAACTTACTAGGAAATTAGGGCTCGCTCATTTCGCTCGCCAATGGGCGTGTAACCAGGATGTGATAGGGTGTTTTGTTCCTGATCAATTGTCTTCTTCTTTTTTTCTTATTCTCCATTTTTTTTTTTTTGTAGGAATATAAAATTAGCGGCTAGCTCTTGATTCTAGACGCATATTCTGTTAAAACTCCTTTTTTAAGGGAAAAAAAAATTACTAAGAAATTATAGATTTGTTCACGTTGCTGTATTGCAAAAGTACAAGGTTAGATTCTGGATTGTGCTAAATGCAGCCATAATTACCATATTGGTTACAGTGAAAAGATCCAAAAAACATTAACAATCAGCATCTTCAATAAAGCATCTTTAATAGTATTCTATTTGAACATTACATCATTAAAAATTTAGTATTACTTTCCATTTTAGCTTTCCCAACAAAAAAAAAAAAAAAAAATCAAAATTTTCCACTGCTAGATGTGATGGTGATGCTATAGACCATTGTCATTTTATGGCCATGGATCTCGTTTGTTAATATTTCATAATTGTGGTCTATGTTATAAAAATAAAGCCAACATTATTAAAATAATTTAAAATTTGGTAATATTATTTTTTAGTATTTATAGTTAAAGTGTTAACGTTAAAATTTAATATTAACATTAGTATTTTGTATTGAAAAGCAGTATCAAAATTTATTTACAATTTGAGATACTCTTGTAAAGATTTGATCAGAGCGAATAAATAAAATTGGCCACTGGTAAATTTCCAATTTGTGTTTTGAATTGGTCCACAGCAAAAGGGCTTCCTTTAAGCTTAATGGCCAACAATGAAGTGGGAAAATTAATTTTAGTGGCCTGGTTCTGGTTGCATGAATTGTTGCCTTTCCTAGACGCCACAAACACCAGAGCTAGCCTCTCAAAATATTATATTTCTGGCTGCCACTGTCACCGACATAATCATGAAAAACCATGCATTCCTTGTCAAATGCTCATATTTCTTTGTGCAAGATTAGATTCTTTTTTTTGTTTTTTTTTCTTTTAGCAAAAAAAAAAAAAAGATTAGATCTTTTTCTCTAATCATGAGTGGAATCAATTCCCTATGCCAAAAAAGAAGAGGCCATCAAGTTGCAAAAACTGGTTAACTTTTATATGCTTTGTTTTCAGTATCCTACCCTATTTTGAATTGTTTTCTTCTTTTTATTTTTATTTTTGGGTATTGTTTAGAGAAGAAAGAAAAGTTAGCTAGCTAGAATTAGAAAATAAAAACATGGCCTTTGGCTTCCACTTAGGGTTACTACAACATTTGTTTATAATAAAGTGATTATCTATTTTTATTAAGCAATCATTTAAAGGTACCAAGTGAATCAGTAGGGGGACCTCGTGCTATTGTTAGACCATCTCATTTTTCACATCTTTCTGCTTATAAATTTGGCCTTTTTTGTTTTGAAGAAAAAAAATTGTTATTTCTTTTTTAACGTTTTCTTGCATTATTGTACGTATATAGAAGGTCGGGATTTATTTATGACTGTGCCCAAACAGAAAAAACGATATTTGATTTAAGAACTAACTTGGTTTTAAAAGAAATTCATCCTCAATATCAAATCATTGGTAGAAAAAAAAAATCAAAGACATAAACGTTACAAAAAGAGTATTTTATAAATTGATTAAGCTTTTGATTGGGATAAAATACAGTAAGAAGACCCATTTTGTTACTATATATCAAAATGGACTTTATTTGATAAAAATAAGATGATATTTGTATTCTGGGTTATGAATGGGTTTGCACTCTATAGATTTGGAATATTACCAAAAAAAAAAAAAAAAATATTACTATAGATTTGGAATATTACCGAATAAATAAATAAATAAATGAAAGTTATAGATTTGGAAACATCAATTTTAATGAAGGGTGACTTTCTGTCCTTTTTATGGTCAAAGTTGTCATTCAATATATCATATAACAATAAATAACCTTGCAATGAATTAGCCAATGGCATCTTGTGCTTTAAAATTTTCCATTAAAAAAAACAAAATGTAAAAAAGTACATAATTTTCAGTGGCGAGTCCAAAATCGGCCTTCCATCAGAAAAGAGGGCAATACCAGACAAAGCAATGTAGGCTATATTATATATAAATATATTTAAGTAAATTTGTGCTATATTGGGACCAATCTGTCCTCACAATTGCTTTACCAATGTATGCGATCGATTTTATATGTCATTGAGAATAGTTTACGTTTATTTGATTACAAACTTTAAGATAATTTTGGCGAGGAGAGAGATGTAAATCTGCAAGAATTTAATTCTTGATATTTATAGAAAAGGAAGAAAAAAAAAAAAAAGAAGGACAAAATGGTTCTTCTATAACAGGCGTTATTCTTACCTAATTTTCATGAAACTGAATTCGTCAAAATTTTTATCATAAATAAACTCAAACTAACGAATTTCTACAATTTTTTTTTCTGAAATTTTACTTTTAGAAGGAAATAATTTCCATGCACTTTCTATGTAATGATCATTAACACCTCCAAGGATTCGATCATCTATTTTATTATCTGATAAAGTTTTAACAAATCAATTTTCTTTTTTATTATTTTGTGATATGCATAGAACTACAATGTTTTTTTTTTGGGGTAAAGATCTATGCTGAAATGACTCTCAAAAAGAAAAAAAAAAAAAAAAAAAGATCTATGCTGGAATGGATTTATGGCATTGCCCTTAAGATATCACATGTATTATAACTCTTTTAATATATTAGAAAGTTAATATTTGAGGCGAAAAAAAAAAAGGGGGTTAATATTCTTTTTTTTTTTTTTGGGTTTATGGGTTAATATTCCTTTTAGAAAACAAAAAATATATATATAAAATTAATATTCCGTAAAAATATATTTTAAAAAAAAGTGTATAGCGGAGAACGTGCACAGACCAAGGATAATATCTAAAATACCACCACACCAACCACAGGCCTCACTATTTAAAAAAAAAAAAAAAAAAAAAAAACAAACCACACGCCTCACCTACGACATTGTACTTTTGGATACACTGAACTACCCTGCATCTCATCACACTATTTCACCCCTTCAAAAGTGGGGACCACCAAAATCATAACCATTCAGTGGCTACCGACCGAGGAAAAACCAATTTTCCTTTAATACCCCCAGACGCGCTATTTTTAACTGGCAATTCACGCGGATACTCATTGAACATTCCTGATCCTGCCACGTCGACAATAAGCCACATGAACTGCGGGTCCAATAACTACGTGGCAAAATCTGTTACACTCTTTGCCAGCCTAGCATTTTTGAAAACAAATTTAAGCCCTGATTAGGTTTTAATAAGAAAAGCTAAAAAGTATGGATAATTTTGTAAATAAGCCATGAATTAGAGAAAAAAAAATGGCAAACGACCAAACGACACAGGGGCTGGGGGTATTAAAAGAGTCAAATCTTCATGTAATCGATTCCAAACGTCGGAAGACGAAGGGAGACCAGAGAGACTTTCAATTGGGGATTTCTGAGAGGAGCGAGAGACAAAACAAAAAAAAAATATCGTAATCCATGGCGGTTCCGATGTGTTCCAAGGCTTTCACCTCCTTCGAGTGCCGCTCAGATCCCGATCTCTCCGGCGTCCCACGGCTGGATAAACCGGGCTCCGGCCGATTCACTGGCCGGGTCGGGTCTGTACGTGCCGGTGCGGCGGCGATGTCTCATGGCCTCTCTTCCCTGATCTTCAGGTTCCCTCCGAATTTCGTGCGCCAGCTCAGCACCAAGGCTCGGAGGAACTGCAGCAACATCGGCGTTGCGCAGATTGTTGCGGCTTCTTGGTCGAACAACTCCGGTGCCGTCAACCCGGTGGTGTCGGCGGCTGCCGCCGTCGATGCCGCCGCCATCGCCGCTGCAGTTCCTGTCACACCGGTTGAGATTCCGACTGGTGCTGACGGCTTGGCGGTGTGTGAAAATGTAGGTTTAGAGGTAGAGAATTTGCCTGATTTGAAAGAGGCTGCTTTTCTGAGCTCCGACGGGAGCCTCGCAATTCATGCTGGTATGTTTTAGAATCTGGATTACGTGTTTTATTTGTTGGAAAAAAAGGAAATTCCTCTGTTATTATTTTATTATTTCCTTTTTGCTCCGATGTTTCTACTTTATTCCTCTTTTCTTGTGGCTGGGTTTTATTTTATTGAATTAATTAGGAAGGTGAAGCGCATATTCTTAGCCAAGTGAATGTTTTTCCCACTAATTTTGGGGTTCTTATTAATTGATTATTTTCGGTGATAAGCCCCTGAGGCGTGTTTTTATTTTTTTGGGCTTTGGTTTGTGTAGGCGAGCGATTGGGTCGCGGCATAGTAACTGATGCAATTACTACCCCAGTGGTCAACACTTCTGCTTACTTTTTTAAGAAGTCTCAGGACCTCCTTGATTTCAAGGTATGCGTTTCTTTAATCCACATGCTTTTTATCTTTTCATCTCCAGATTCCTAGCAGTATCTTTACTTTTCAGGAATGGAAGATTTTTTTTTTTTTTTTTTTTTTTTTGGGTGCAACAAAAAAATATTTTATCATCCCATTAGTGGGTATTAAATATGACATAAAGTGTGTTGAATTAAATATTCAAGTGATTATTTTGTTTAAGTTGAATCTTCCTCGTGGAGATGGTAAATTGGTTTATTGGGAATTTAACTCTATTTGTCTATAATCTCAGGAGAAACGAAGTTTTAGTTTTGAATATGGGCGCTATGGCAACCCAACGACAGTGGTTGCAGAGGAGAAGATAAGGTTGTTTGTTTATTATCGTTTGTTTTTCCTTTTTCTTAACATGTATTGCTTCTTCTTTTAACCATTGTTGAAAGTTACTTGAGTCATGCTGTGTTTTTTTCTATGGATCAGTGCGCTTGAGGGAGCTGAATCGACCCTTATTCTGTCATCTGGAATGTGCGCTAGCACAGTCATGCTGTTGGCATTGGTTCCAGCTGGTGGGCATATTGTAACGACTACAGATTGTTACAGGAAGACTAGGATTTTCATCGAGACCTTTCTTCCCAAGATGGGGATTACGGTATGGGTCCACTCATGTAGCCATTTGTGACTGATCCAGACTTGCATTTTTGTAGGTGTTATTTTTCAAATTTCTTTATGCGCCCTTGTTCTTAATTATACTTATCACCCCATTTATGCAGGCAACAGTCATCGACCCTGCAGATGTCACAGCCTTGGAATCTGCACTCGATAACTACAATGTCAGTAACAAAATAAGCGATTAAGTTGTTTCAGGTGTAGGTTTTTGTGCATTTGGGAATAACCTGTTTCGATTGGAATTTTATGTTTGTGCAGGTTTCTCTATTCTTCACCGAGTCTCCTACCAATCCATTTCTTAGGTGTGTGGACATTGAGCGGGTTTCAAAACTTTGCCACAGAAAAGGAGCATTGGTCTGCATAGATGGCACTTTTGCCACACCTCTGAATCAGAAGGCCCTTGCTCTTGGTGCCGATCTTGTTCTGCACTCTGCAACCAAATATCTTGGGGGCCACAATGATGTATGTAGACTTGTTTAGAATACAAAGAACCAGGTTGTATGTTATGTTTGAATATCTGTTATCAAGCATGTTTTGTATTCCAGGTCCTTGGTGGATGTATTAGTGGTTCGTTAAAATTGGTATCAGAAGTTCGTAATTTGCATCATGTTTTGGGTGGTGCTCTCAACCCGGTAAGCCATCTGTCATCTTTAAGCAGTCATGTTGATCGTATTTGATTTAAAATGTGAATTTTTTTTCACATTCTTTTAACTGCATATGACACTTTTAAGGATATATATATATATATATATATATATATTTGTTAATTTCTGCTTGTGTGAAAAATTACGGGAGGTCTCTTAGTAGATACATATTTAACTTATGAGAATTCCTTTTCTAAACAGTATTTTTGGGGCAGTTTATCAAAAATGATGATTAGATGATTTCTCCCTTCTCAACTTTTTAGATCTTCTTGTTATTTTATTTTAGTTCATGTTTCATACAACTTGAGCTTTCATGATTTAATTTTGGAATTTTTTATATTTATTTTTATTTTTTTCCCCCCGGAAACAGAATGCTGCATACCTGCTCATCCGAGGCATGAAGACATTGCATCTTCGTGTACAGCAACAGAATTCTACGGCATTGAGGATGGCCAAGGTTTTAGAGGGACATCCTAAGGTGGGAAATGAAGCGATATTCCTTTAATTTGTTATTATTTTATATCGTAAATAAAGATATTTAACATCTAGTATCTGGTTATTGATATTGTTGCATAATTGTTTGCAGGTGGAACGTGTCTATTATCCAGGCTTGCTGAGTCATCCTGAACATGACCTTGCCATGAAGCAAATGACTGGTTTTGGTGGTGTAGTAAGTTTTGAGGTGAGTGCTGTTGATATTTTCCATCCGTTGGCATACTTCCATTAGTTCATATCCGATATTCTTTCCACATCGGCATTCTTTCTTTTTCTAATGAAAATATTGTTTGATTATGCAGATTGATGGAGACTTAGAAACAACTATAAAATTTATTGATTCTCTGAAGATTCCATACATTGCCCCATCCTTTGGTGGCTGTGAGAGCATTGTGGATCAACCAGCAATTATGTCTTACTGGTAAAAACTGAACTTTAAGTACTTTTTTGTTTTTTTCTAGTGATTTGTATGATTGAGATGTCTACGAAATGGAAGCAATAGTAAACTACTATTGTTGATGGTAGTGTCCTGTCTTCTCATTTTGCAACATTTTTCATTATCTATCAGTGCATCAGAAAGCAAATGAAAATGATGACATATTTGGCTGATTGTTTTTTCTTTTCGTGGTTTTTGAAACAGGGATCTCCCGCAGTCAGAGAGGCTGAAGTATGGGATAAAGGATAACTTGGTGAGGTTCAGCTTGGGAGTCGAAGACTTTGAGGACTTGAAGGCTGATATACTCCAGGCTCTGGAAGCCATATAGAGCGGATCACCTGCCGTGCTTTTTTAGGTTTTTAATTTTCATTCTCTTGGGTGTTTCAATTGAGCTTTTGATCGCCGAATGTTGTGTGGTGTCCATTTGACAGATCATGAATAACTTAAAAAATCTCTGTTATTAGACTGCCCTTTTTCCGATCTTAGTGTCTTGGTCTCTTTTCTTGCTATTTGGCGCTGCCTAGTGTTTTTCGGGACTTCAACCGACTTAAGTTGAAAGAAATGGAATAGTTTCCTATTGGAACCGATGCTTCATAATTACTAGTGAATTTTGGCATGTTCCTCCTATTGTCAATTGTTAATGAAGTCAAAGTCAAAAAACATGATTCTACAAGGTTGACCTGTATAAACTCCGATGATGTTACTTATCAGCATGGATGAAACTCCACAATTTACCCCCCCAAAAAAAAAAAAAAAAAAACAGAGAAATGGATGAAATTCCTAAAACAAAAAAGATTATTTGCAACGTTAGGCTAAAATTCTTCCAAATATAATTTTCATAGAAATACCGTTGGGACAAAAGGAATAAAATAAAATAAAGCATTCTCAAACAAATCGAGTAACTTTTAAGGTGGAGAAAACTTGTTGGTTTATTTTTATATAATATTTTTAATATTTAAAATATTTATAATTTATAGTTTAATTAAGATTAAAAATGATTTTTTTTTATTTTTTGTAAATTTATTTATCTTTTTTAGTCTATGAAAATTTTTTATAATATTTTTGGACAAAATTGATAGTTCTGAAATTTTATAAAATTTTCTTTCCAACTTGGAAATAGTTGGAGTGTTTGATTTCAAAATTATGAATGTTTTTAAAGATGTTTAGTCATATATATATCTGAATACATTTGAAATGTTAAATCATATATTTTTAAACACATTTGAGATGCTCGTATATGTTAAAATTATATATTTCTAAATACATTTGAGATATTCAATTGTATATTTTTAAACACATTTAAGATTTTCATAGTTAATTCAATGTATATTTTTAAATATGTTTAAAATGTTTAATTATATATTTCTAAACATATTTAAAATATTTAATCATATATTTTTAAATATAAATATGTTTAATTTCTAAAATCTTTTAATAGTAATTCTGAATAAAAATAAAAATATAAATTTATGATAAAATCATAGAGAATTGGTGCGGAGACGGAACTACAACTTCTCTTTTTAAGGTATCATTTCCTCGTATCTTTATTGAAATGAAATAGTCGAAATAGTTGCTTGGACACCATAGCTCGTATGCACTGCCACACGGCAGATTGGTAGTGGGGCCCGCCATTTTACTGTTTTGTTGTCTACTCCAGCTTGACCCGTTACACTCTTGGTGTACCTCTCCGTTGACATCGCACTTTCATCTTCATATTCATCCTTATTCTCATAGCCAACCCATGATGATCATAGCATGCAAGCATGGTGAACTCCACAAATTCTATACGATCGTCATTATATAGGTTATTTCATTTTGAATTTCCTTCTACCATCTTTTTTTGTCTTTTGTGTTTGAGTAGTGTATGTATGTTATGTGTATATTTCTTTCTTTATATATGGTTCCCGTGAGACTGGTGACTAACTATCTAATTTTCCTTCGTATGATTTTGAAAATTTAAAGCTTTTGCATTTTCTTTTTCTCTTATACCAAGAAGACACAGCCAGAGGACACGATTTTTTATCTCTAAGAATTTGCGTTTTCATGAAAATGGGTGGAGAAATGAACCAGAGGACAAATGAGGCTGCTATGGTATGCGTGTTAAAGGAGTTAGAGCATCATCTCCATGGACATGGAAGTACCAAACAGATAGACTCTTGATCTCCTACTCCTTCACCATTTTTTTGAGATAAAGAGAGATTAATTGTTATCAATGGCGGTGTCCTTGTGTTCAACGGTTTTCACCTCCGGAGTTCCTCACCGGGACAAAACCAGTTTGGGACAATCTCATGGCTTCTCTTTTGTGACCTTCAAGCTTGTGAAAATTGTGTTTGTATGAAAAGAAAACAAAGGAAAATGAAAGAAAATATTAAGAGGAAAAGAAAGAGAAAAGTAGAACAGATTTCTTAAACTGCAATTCATTAAATTTGTTTACATGTAAAATACTATTTATACAAGAAAAGTAACTGATAACTAATAAACTGCTGACCTGGACTAACAACATTAAAACTGTCAAAACAAGCTACTAATATACTAACTAACAATGCCACGTCACTAACAGCAACCAATACATTTCTATATTCTGCAAACTCATCAGCATTCCCCTTCAAACTCATATTTTGTTAAACTAGATGAACCAAAAAATACGAGTTTGAAAATAGCATAGCAACAGCGATATGCAATGTGAAAATTAGGAAATTGAACCAGGTTAAACTGCACACCAGTAGTATCTAAATTGATCTGCAAACCAGTAATAGATAGAAAGTAAACCAGAAGTATGCAGCAAGAGGATAAAGCATTCTGCAGAAAGTTTCCTTTCCTTGAGCTTCAAGAAAAATAGAAGATGAATTTAAATTCCCCCTTGAACACTCAATTTAAGTAGCACTGACAACTCCTAACTTATTCTTCAAATAGGGAAACCTGGAAGTCCCTAGAGCTTTAGTGAACACATCAGCAATTTGTTCTTGAGTTGGAACATATATGACCTCAATAGACTTTTCCAAAACTTTATCTCCTACAAAATGCATATCTATTTCAATATGCTTGGTTCTTTGATGTAATACTAGATTTTCTACTAAAGCTGCTGCATTAAGACTGTCAGTCCAAATAATGGGGGTTGGTAACTGAAGTTGAAGTTCCATGATTAGATTTTGTAACCAGCATAGTTCAGAGGTGATGTGAGCCAGGGCTCTGTACTTTGCCTCAGTACTCGAACGAGCTACAACTGGCTGTTTCTTGGACCTTCATGAAATAAGATTTGAACCCAGAAAAATTGCATAACCACTTGTGGATCTTCTATCTATTCGATCACTTGCCCAATCTGAGTCTAAAAAACCATGAATAGTAAATTTCATAGCTGACTTTATAAACAAGTCATGTGTAGCTGTTCCTTTTAAAAACCTTAACAAACATTTGCGTGCCTCCTAATGTAAAGCGGTTGGAGCTTGCACAAACTGACTGAGTTTGTTTACTGTATAGCTGATATCAGATCTAGTTAAAGTCAGATATTGAAGAGCACCAATGGTGCTTTGATACAATTCAGGATTGTACGAAATATCACCCTCTCCTAAGACCAAAGGTTTACTCAAAACCATAGGGGATGATGATGCCCGAGCTCCATCCATTTTAGTCTTTTTGAGAAGATTAAGTATATACTTAGTCTGTGTTAACAACATTCCCTGACTGGTCCTTGTAGTTTCAATACTTAAAAAATAACTCAAATCACCCAAGTCTTTAAGGGAAAACTGAGAATTCAAATCAGAGATTAATTTCTTGATTTCAACACCATTGGAGCCAGTAACAATAATGTCATCTACATAAACCAAAACTAAAGTATATGCAGATGTGGTCTTCAAAACAAATAAAGAAGAGTTAGAAACTGTATTGATAAAACCCTTGCTTAGTAGAAGTCCCTTCAATTTATCAAACCAAGCTCGTTTAAGGCCATACAATGCCTTATGAAGCTGACAAACATGTTTTGGAAATTGTTTATCCTCATACCCTTGAGGTTGAGAGAGATAAACTGTTTCTTGGAGATCACCATTAAGAAAAACATTATTAAAGTCTAGTTGTTTTACCTCCCAACCTTGTGAAATTGCAAGACTAAGAATCAGTCTTATAGTGGTAGGCTTTATAACTGGACTGAAGGTCTCGTTGAAGTCAAAACCTGATTGTTGATAAAATCCTTTTGCAACAAGCCTTGCTTTGTATCTTTGAACCGTGCCATCAACATTCCTTTTCACTCGAAAAACCCATTTATGTCCAATGAGATTCATTTTAGGATGGTAAGGAACCAAAGACCATGTGTTATTTTTAACAAGTGCTACATATTCTTGATCCATGGCAGCCTTCCATTTTGGATTTGATAAAGCATCATGAACACTAGCTGGTTCAACATCATCTTGACCTACAACCTGTTGAGTTAGAGTAAACACCTTTGGTTTGAAAATCCCACTCTTAGATCGTGTGTGCATAGGATGAGTTGAAACAGATCTCTGAGAAGGATTTTGATTCACATTTGACAGTGTAGATAGAGGTTTGGAAGATACTATAGGCAAGTCAAGTTCCAATTGTGTGTCAGATAGACCAAGTGACTGAGACTCAGTAAAACGATCATTATTAGTCGAAGGAACAATGTTTGCAGCAATAGCATGATTATGTGAATTCAAAATTGAAGAGTTTGCAAGATTACCAGGACTTGGACTTCCAGTAGGTAATATTGGATCTGAAGCAAGATGCTGAGGCAAGGACTTGAGAATAACCAATGGAACTGTAGAAACCTTAGAACTGTGAAGCTGAGACTGTTTTGCAGAATTGGTTTGTAAGAAACCATTTGAAAAGGAAAAGTCCTTTTCGTTAAAGTTTACACTTCGAGCAATGTAAATTTTTCCAGATGAAGTCATACATTTGTAACCCTTATGAGCATCACTGTAACCAATGAATACACATTTCTCAGTGTGAAACTGAAACTTATGGTTTTGGAAAGGTCTTAGGAAAGGATAACAGGCACTTCCAAAAACTTTTAGAAATCCATAGTCAGGTACTTCCTTGAATAGTAACTCATAGGGACTTTGGAAACCAAGAATGGCAGTTGGAAGCCTGTTAATTACATAGATAGCAGAACTAAAAGCTTCCCACCAGTAGAGTAAGGGCATGTGAGCTTGAGCAAAAAAAGACAATCCAACCTTAACAATGTGTCTGTGTTTCCTTTCAGCTCTACCATTTTGCTGATGCATGTAAGGACAAGAGTGCCTAAATTTTATACCAACTTGTTGCAAATAAGGAAGAAAACATCTGTACTCACCACCCCAATCTGATTGCATTACCTTAATTTTGGTATCATACAATCTTTCAGCCATGACATGAAGCTGCTTAAAGATAGATAAAGCCTCAGATTTTACTGTCATGGGGTAAATCCAAGTAAACCTAGAATAGTCATCAATGAAATGTATATAATATCGATATACCTCTCTGGAAATTGTTGTAGCAGGCCCCTAAACATCAGTGTGAACTAATTCAAGAGGAGCTGAAGCCTTTGATTTTGACAAGGGAAAATGGCAAAGATGATTTTTTTCCAACCTGACAAACTTCACAAAATGTTAAATTTTTATTTATTTTCAAATCCGATTTGTACAAAGACAACACTTTGTTGATTATAGCCGCTAAAGCATGTCCTAATCGCTGGTGTAGTGTATCAAAATCAATACAGTTGTTACTCAAACAAAACATATCAGTTTTTGAAGAACCTGAATCATTTGACATCTTAGTAGTACTAAAAGAAGGAAAAACAACACCAGCATGACTACTCATAGTACAATCTGCAGCATCTAAAAAAGAAACACAACCTTTTGATACAGAGAACTCTTTTTGTATAGATGGGACAACATCAGATAGTACACACATTGCTTTATTCATTACTAGGTTGTTAGTAGTATCCTCAAGACCAGTAGACCGTGATCCAAAGAGAGTTCCAACATCTTGATTTATGTTCTTATAAGGAATTTGTAACTTGTAAAGTCCATCTTCAAGCAATCCTCGAAGAACCACCTGCCCCATCTGCTTGTCCTTGATGAAGCAATTGTTTGCATCAAATTCAACTACAATGTTGTTGTCGCATACTAACTGTGATATACTCAACAAGTTTTTTGCAATTTTTGGAACAACCAGAACATTTTTCAGCAACAAAGCATAATTAGGACAAATGAGTGAGGGAATCAGTGTATTACCTACACTAGCAATGTCAAGACGTTGACCATTGCCAACTAGAAGCTTGTTGTTGCCATTGTAGTCAAACTGATGAAGACGATTACCACCATCAGTAACAACATGATTGGTTGCACCACTATCCAAATACCAATTTGGATCTCCAACCAAGACTGGTGTGGTGGCAACATTAGCAGAAGCTTGTCCTGAATATCCAATAGCAACTGATTTAATGTGAAGTCCCACATCAGTTGGAAAGGAAAACGAAATACTCCTTATAAGTGGGTATGGATACCTTTCCCTTTAAAGGCCTTCCTGACAGGGAACGTAAAACCGTGAGGGGTAGGATTGGGCTCACCACCTAGATTCCAAAGCGAACAATATCTCGGTTGGGCCTGCGAGGCCCGAGCCAGTGGGACTGGCAGGTGAAGGGATGGGACTTCTAACCACTGAAAGGCCTTCTAAAACCTTGAAGGCTGAGTTGTAAGAGGATTCCCTAGGTCTAAAGATGACAATATCTCATACGGGTGGTCTGGACTGTTACACTTGGTATCAGAGCCAGTACCCAGATCGGTGTGCCAGCGAGAACGCTGGGTCCCAAGGGGGGAGGATTGTGAAGTCCCACATTGGTTGGAAAGGGGAACGAAACACTCCTTATAAATGGGTGTGGATACCTTTCCTTTGAGAGGTATTCCCCAAAGGAGCCTAGAGAGGCCTTCCTGATAGTGAACGTAAAATCGTGAGGGTTAGGATTGAGCTCACCACCTAGCTTCCAAAGCGGACAATATCTCGGTTGGGCCTGGGAGGCCCAAGCCAATGGGACTGGCAGGTGAAGGGGTGGGACCCCTAACCACTGAGAGGTCTTTTAAAACCTTGAGGGTTGGGTTGTAAGAGGATTCTTCAGGCCCAAAGAGGACAATATCTCATGCGGATGGTCTGGGTTGTTACAGTTAGCATCTAAATTGTGATAACTCTGAGGAGAAACAATCTGACCATTTCCACTCTGAAACTCTCTATTGATCATTCGTGGATAAGAACCCAGTGAATTGTATCCAACAGCATTCAAAGGTGTATTTGCACCAAAATGATCAAAATTTGATATTGGAATTACTGGTGGAGATATAAACTAGAGTGCACACTATTGAAAGGTATTTGAGAAAAGCCATTAAAAACAGAAGAACTTAGCAGTGCAGGATTACTCAATTGTGAGAACTGAGCATTAAAACCAACAGAATTAGATACATAGTTATGTCCATGAACCCCTTGAAAGACTGAATTTCCAGAATTTGAATCCCTGTAGTAACAAACACTGGCCAAATGACCAACAGTCCCACAGATTTGACATTGAGGCCTCCAATTCCTATTATTTCCTCCTCTACCTCTACTTATTCCATAATAACCTCTACCACGAAAATCCTCAAAACCTCCTCTTTCATAAAAACTAGACTTCCCATTACTATAGCTTTTATTAGTTGAAGAGTTTGCAAATGAATTAGGGTGATTAGGAGGATTCATAGTGGAAAATGGTAAGGACAGAGCACTATTAGAGCCTAGAGATAATTGATTATTGAAAGCAGACACCAGATTCACGGAATGAAACATGGCCACAGTATTATTCTGTTCAAGAGTTGTTTCATAGTGAGACAGAAAATCCTTTACCTCTTGGAGATTAGGTAAAGGAGGTCTACTGGTGTAGTTCACACGCACGGCGTCATATTCAGGCCCTAAGCCATTCAAGATGCACAGGACAAGCTCTTTTTTAGAGACCAGAAATCCACCGAGCACATCTTGTCAGCAGTTTTCTTCATCTTTTTACAGTAGTCAAGAATCTTCATTGAACCTTTCTTAGTTGTCTGTAATTCATTCCTAAGTTGCAGCATGAAAACCTCTGAATGACAAGAATAGGTTTCTTCAATCGTAGTCCATAATCGTCATGAGGTCTTCAATCCAACTAGCTCTGCAAGCTCTTCGACTTCAATTGTGGTAGTTAACCAGCCTAGCAAGAGCTGATCTTGTAAAATCCAAACTTGCTGGTCAACAGAAAACCTAGATAGATTGTGAGCGTTAACCTTTGCATCACTGAAGACAAACTCTCGCATGAATTGTGGCTCATCAGTCAGCAAAAACTTATCAAGTTTGTGACCTCGCAATATAGGAAGAATCTGAGACTTCCATACCAAAAAAATTTCGTTGTTAAACTTCAGAATGCTACTAGAAAACGGAGATACAGTAATCAACGAAGCTTCATTCTTCTCTGAAATCAGACTTGAAAAAGAATTCATGACATTCGAAACTCCTGGATTTTCCATTTCGAATTTGCTAAATCGTCAATATCGCTTTGATACCATGTGAAAATTGTGTTTGGATGAAAACAAAACAAAGGAAAATGAAGGAAAATATTAAGAGGAAAAGAAAGAGAAAAGTAGAACAGATTCCTTAAACTGCAATTCATTAAATTTCTTTACACGTAAAATACTATTTATACAAGAAGAGCAACTAATAACTAATAAACTACTGACCTGGACTAACAACATTTCAACTGTCAAAACAAACTACTAATATACTAACTAACAATGCCACGTACGTCACTAAAAGCAACTAATACATTTCTATATTCTGTAAACTCATCAACAAAGCTAAGGATGAGGAATTGGTGGAGCTTGAAGTGTGTGAAAAAGCCTGATTTGAAGGAGACTGCGTTGTTGAGATCCGATGGTAGCCTGGCTGTTCATGCTGGTATTTCTGTGCTAGATTATGTTACTTGTTCGATTATTATTAGATTTTGCATCAACAGTAACACTTTTTATTCCTTTTTATGTCCCTGTGTGTTCTGGGTTTATTAGTCAAATGGTTTTTCATTTCTAATTTCTTGGAATTTTTAAAAATGGTTATATGTGGTGATAAGCACTTGAGGCGTTTTTTTATTGTTTAACGCGAGAGATTTGGTGGCGGCATGGTGACTGATGCAATTACTACTCAAGTGGTTAACTCTAGTGCTTACTTCTTTAACAATACTGCTCAACTCATTGATTGCAAGGTACCTATGCACCAGCACTGCCTCTAATCGTCTTTATCATCTCCCGCAAAACATTTCAGTCTTTAGCTTGTAGGAATGGACCATATACAGTTAGCAATACAAAATATTCTATATCATCCTATTTCTTCTTTTGATAAGTATATGTAATATATATGATTTTTTTAATATTAAAATGATTACTCAGTAACTTTAATTATGTCTTTATTTTTATGTTGGGAAAAACATTGTGCTAGTTTTGAATATGGCCGATATGCGAATCCCACAGTAGATGTTTTAGAGAACAAGATAAGGTTATTTACTTATTATGATTTATTTATCCTCTTTAATAACTTGTGATTCCTTGTTATTGTTATCCATAATTTGAATGTTATATTGAACCACAAGTTATCCTATATATTTCTATGAATCAGTGCACTCGAGGAGCTGAATCAACCCTATTTACATCATCTGGAATGGCTGCTATCACCGCCATGTTATCAGCATTGGTTCCGGCTGGTGGGCATATTGTGACAACTACAGATTGCTATATGAAGACTAGGATCTACATCGAGGAACATCTTTCCAACAAGGAGATCATGGTATGGTTTACAGTATGTACTAATTTGGGAATGATATCTGATCCTGACTGACTGTATAGTTGATGTTAATTATGATATTTGTCTTGGTGCTTAATCTTGATTATATTTATTACCTGATATATGCAGGTAACCACCATTGACCCTGCAGATGTGGAAGCCCTGGAATCTGAACTGGATAACAACAAAGTCAGTAACAAAATAAGTGGTTATTTTGTTTTCTATATACATATAAATATATATATATATATATATATATATTTGGTACCTGGGTAACAACGGGCTGACTTTTAAGTGAAGTTTTACTTCGGTGCAGGTTTCTTTGTTCTTTACCAAATCTCCTACCAACCCATTCCTTAGGTGTGTTGACATCAAGCGGGTTTCAGAGCTTTGCCACAGAAAAGGAGCATTGGTATGCATTGATGGTTCTCTTGCCACACCTCTGAACCAGAAGGCACTTGCTCTTGGTGCTGATCTTGTTCTGTACTCCGCCACAAAATATATAGGTGGCCACAATGATCTGTGTAAAGAATAATTAAAGGGTCAAAAGCCCCAACCCTAATTGATATTCATTCACATATATATATCGTACCTGCAGCAATTCTAATTAAGGTAAAACTCTTTGTTTAGGAAACAATCCTAAACAATAGCAACTACATCCCTAAAACATATCTACATGCCTAAAACATATCATAATATCTCAAACATATCATAATATCTCAACACCCTCCCTCAAGTTGGAGCATGGGGTGCAAAAATGCCCAACTTGGCAAGAAGAAAATCAAATTGTTTCTTTCCAAGAGCCTTGGTAAAAATATCCGCCAATTGTGTAACAGTAGGAACATATGACGGAGCAATCAAACCATCTGTTATCGCATCCCGAACAAAGTGACAATCAACCTCAATGTGTTTGGTGCGTTCATGAAATACTGGATTTTTGGCTATATGAAGGGCTGACTGACTATCACAAAAGAGCTTGATTGCCTTTGGGTGGGGCACACCCAAGCTCAGAAGCAACCCCTTCAACCATTTGAGCTCACAAGTAACTGCTGCCATAGCTCGGTATTCCGCTTCTGCAGACGAGCGGGAAACCGTGTGTTGCTTCTTTGTCTTCCAAGAAATAGGAGAGTGCCCAAGAAACACTAGCCATCCAGACAAAGAGCGTCTAGTGACTGGACATGCTGCCCAATCAGAATCACACCAACCATGCAGGGACAGATCACTATCTGCACGTAACAAGATACCTTGATTCAGAGTACCTTTCAAATAACGAACGACTCTCAAAGCCGCCTCCCAATGCTCAATTCTAGGCTCCTGCATAAACTGAGATAATATATGAACCGAGTAGGCCAAATCTGGACGGGTCACTGCCAAATAAATGAGTCGACCTACTAATCGGCGATAGGACTCAGGATTCGACAAGAGCTCCCCATTTACGAGTCCTAATCTGTGATTTTGCTCGAGTGGGAAGCCACACGGTTTGGCTCCCAATAATCCGGCCTTCGATACAATGTCAAGCGTGTACTTGCGTTGACACAAGAACAAACCAGCCGAACTCCTTGCCACCTCAATTTCGAGGAAATACTTCAAAGCACCAAGATCTTTCATCTTAAAACAATCACTGAGATAGGCTTTAAAGGTCTTAAGTGCAGCGGAATCATTCCCAGAAATAATAAGATCGTCGACATACACTAGCACATTTATTTGAATATTGCCCTTAGTGTAAGTAAAAAGAGAATAATCAGAGTAGGATTGTAAGAAACCATACCCTTTAAGAGCCGTGACCAACTTTGCAAACCAACATCTCGGAGCCTGTTTCAACCCATAAAGAGATTTTCGTAACCTGCAGACCAAGTTCGGATCGGAATGCTCAAATCCTGGGGGTAACTTCATATACACTTCCTCCTCAAGATCTCCATGCAAAAAGGCATTGTGAACATCCATCTGATGAAGTTCCCAATTTTTCGAAACCGCAACAGCCAAGAAAACACGCACTGTAGTCATTTTGGCAACTGGAGAAAATGTCTCATTATAATCAATACCGACTTCTTGATGATTCCCTATAACTACTAATCTGGATTTGAGCCTTTCAATATCACCATTCGAGAAGTACTTGGTTCTGTAAACCCACTGACTTCCCAAAGCACGTTTACCCTTTGGAAGAGGTTCAAAAGTCCACGTACCATTTTCCTCCAAGGCCCGAATCTCCTCTTGCATTGACTTTTGCCAACCTACATCTTTCATGGCCTCTTTAAACGATTTAGGATCATTGTTCGAAATAATAGCAGCAAGAAACTTTCGATAATGTACAGAAAAATTGTCACAATTTATATAATGTGCGATGGGATAAGGAGTACCTGAGGGATGCTGTGGAGACGGAGTTGTGGGAGATGGACTTTCAGCAACCACCAGATGAGTAACAAAATCTCGTAATAAAACCGAA
The DNA here is from genome assembly GCF_031755915.1 of Ziziphus jujuba. NCBI lineage: Eukaryota > Viridiplantae > Streptophyta > Magnoliopsida > Rosales > Rhamnaceae > Ziziphus > Ziziphus jujuba. The sequence continues at coordinate 29,704,879 of NC_083382.1, read as the reverse complement.
GGATATTTTTCCCTCATGCCCTTTCCCATAGGAACAGCCTGCCCATTGCTTGGATTGTCAAGCCCAGGTGAATCGGGCCCAGCTGTGGAAACAACGTCCGGCCCAGGTGAAAGAGGTGCTGAAGAAGCCTCTGTGTGGGCCGGCCCACCCTCCCTCAAGCCCATGTCTAGATCTGTATCAAAATGGGGCGCCGGATTTTGGTGGGTTTGGAGATCAGGGTGGATGAGATTGGGAGTTGGTGTTTGGGCTTGTGGGTGAGGCAAATCAGCACCATCATCAACAAAATCAGCAAAATCACTATCAATTCCAACATTTACAGTAGGCACAATATTGTCCGGAATAATATTGACAGCATCCGGGTTACCAAACGGAAAGACATCCTCAAAGAACTTGACATCACGAGAAACAAAAAATTCCTTTTTATCCAAATCAAACAACTTCCACCCCTTCTTTCCAAACAGGTAACCCAAAAACACACATTTTCGACTTCGACTTGCAAATTTGTCACCTTTGGATTTTTGATCATGAGCAAAACTAAGACAACCAAAGGTGTGAATTGCCTCATATGAAGGAGGGGTGCCAAACAGGATTTCAAATGGTGTTTTATTGTGTAACAAAGGAGAGGGAGTGCGGTTGATTAAATGAGCTGCGGCAAGAACACTCTCTCCCCAAAAATAAATAGGCAAAGTTGCTTGAAAGCATAAGGCCCGCCCCACATTTAAAATATGCTTGTGTTTTCTCTCAACCCTCCCATTTTGTTGCGGGGTACCCACACATGAAGTTTGGAATAAAATACCAGTTGCAGAAAAATAGTCAAGGAGGCATTGAAATTCTGTACCATTATCACTTTGAACAACTTTCACTGTTTGAGAAAATTGTCGATCTACCATTGCAATAAAAGACATAAACATCCGAAAAACTTCTGTTTTATCGACCAGCAAATAAATCCACACAGCTCTTGAAAAATCATCAACAATAGTTAAAAAAAAACGAGCTCCACAAGAAGAAACATGTTTATAAGGACCCCACAAATCACAATGTATTTTCTCAAAAATTCTAGTTGCCTTATTGTCACTTAAAGGAAATTTGTCTCTAGGATGCTTAGCACGAAAACATATTTCACAAGCTTTATTTAAACTACACTTAAGATTGCTAACTGGAGGAAGTAACTTCACTACTTTCTCTGAAGGGTGTCCCATCCGTTTGTGCCACAACTCCAAAGTCGATGCTGCGTTGTGGACAGAAACATGTTGTACCGAATCACCTTCAGCTCCGCCGAAGTAGTAAAGTCCATCTCGCCTAACTCCCGTTCCAATCAGCTCCCTGGTGTGGTCCTGTATAGCACATATATAAGAGTTAAATTGGACAATACAATGTAAGTCATCATTCAATTGTGAAACCGAAAGTAAGTTGTAATTGAGTTTCGGCACATAAAGAACGTTTTTAAGAGTGATTTTATCCGACAATCGAACTGAACCGGATTGGGTCGCAACAACGGATTCACCATTAGGAAGTCCAACCGGACACTCAAACAACGCCATAGTATCAAATAACCAAGACAAATCACCGGTCACATGATGAGTTGCCCCGGTGTCAATGATCCATGACTTCATGTCAAACTTACCGTTCAACCTATCATCCGGAACTTGAGCATTACCAATTAACCCCGCAAGAGCTTGCCATTGTTCGGGTGTGAAGAGTTGATCGGGAGAACTTTTAGTAGAGGATGCTCCAACTGTACTACTGGCTGCATTAGCACGAGCTGAACCACGCCCACGACCAGCCAGCTGACGACTACGGCCAGCACCCCCATCCGCCTTGTTTTGATCCGACCACCCCTCGGGATATCCCACTATTTCATAGCAATGATTTTTGTCATGGCCATGCTTGTGACAGTGAGGACAAGCAACAAGGGACCAACAAGTTGAAGACTCATGCCCTGTCTTCTTGCAGTGACTACACACGGGCCTCTCCGTTTTTCCCCGTCCTCTTCCAATGCCGGTACGGACAGCAAAGCCAAGAACCTCTACTGGCTTGTCTTCTGTGACTGTCTTGGCAAGCCGCACACGCTCATCCTGTATCACCAGTTGGTATGCTCGATCAAGCGAAGGCAAAGGATCTTGAGAAAGAATATTGGTTCGTAATTGAGCGTACAATTCAGTATTGAGTCCCATCAAGAAGTCATGTAATTTTGCTTGTTCACGTCTTGCTTGGTGCAATGATGCGGCAGTACAAGACGAGCAACAATTGCAAGAAATTAGCGGTTCATGCTTAAATAATTCCTCCCATAATACATTCAGTTTGCCATAGTAAGTTGTAACAGACATAGATTTTGGTTGCTCACACTTAGCAATTGAAGTCTTCAACTGGTGAATTCTTGGGCCATTAACCATAGCATATCGTTGCTTAAGGTGTTCCCATAAGCGTTTCGCATCACGAAATTTAGATAGGGTACTTTTTACCTCTAGATCGATTGTGTTTGTAATCCAAGAAACCAACATTGCATTGACGGTGTTCCAATCAGATTGGGTATATGGAGGTTGCGGTCCAGTGATAGTGCCTTCCAGAAATTCGAACTTGCGGCGTGCCTCCAATGCTAATTGAATATCTGAAGCCCAATCATCGTAATTGTCTCCGCGTAAGCGAGTGGGAGTGATGAAGTCCCCTGGTCGGTCTCCTGCGCCGAGAAAAAAAGGTGAATTCATCTCCATTTTAGGTGGCAGCGATGGTGGTTGTTCATCGCCGGCCATTGTTTTATTGTGTGTGTATGTCTTGCTCTGATACCATGTAAAGAATAATTAAAGGGTCAAAAGCCCCAACCCTAATTGATATTCATTCACATATATATATCGTACCTGCAACAATTCTAATTAAGGTAAAACTCTTTGTTTAGGAAACAATCCTAAACAATAGCAACTACATCCCTAAAACATATCTACATGCCTAAAACATATCATAATATCTCAAACATATCATAATATCTCAACAATCTGAGTCAACTTGTTAACAGTACATATAAATATATACCAGGTTGTACAATATATTTGTTAACATAAATATTATTAATTAATAAATAACAAATAAATAAACATAATTAAATAAATTATAGCTTGCAAATAATAGATCGAGGCATGCATAATACTCTTTTTTACTCTTTTTTTAGAAAAAAATACATCACATTCTGCATTGATAATATTACTATTTTCTTTTTTAAAAATACAACGATATTTTAGAAATTTTAAAATTCTGTAGTAGAACTTTTCATGAACCCTTTTAATATATATGTAATGCCCAAAATATATAATAAAAATAATATAAAATAATATTTAATAAAATATATTTTTACTGCCTAAAACACCTAGAAAATTATTTAATAGAGAGAACGCATTAGTATGAGGTTAAAAGCTTATATAACATCTGAATTCAATTGGAAGAACAACTCTATTTATATAGCTATTCTAGAAGATAATTTTTCGAAATACTTGATATAAAGGTAGAAGTCAAGATTTTATGCAACTAATAAAAAAAGCTTTTTAACAACTTAATAAAATGTTACATATTTATAAATAGCTTTTCAATAGGAAACGGTTATTGACTAAAAACTAATGGTATACAAATAAAAAACCTTTGATTCAGAAAGTTAATGTATACGTTATAAAAATCATCCAAACCATCAAATAACATTATATCGAAAGTAATAGAGAGAAAGACTGGTTTGATCAAAATAGTCATATAAAAATCTGGTCTCCAACTGTTACAGAAACGCTTAATTCCCAATACTTTCTGATATATATATATATATATAAAATATTTATAATTTTAAATAAATTCTAACATATTTGACTTGTGAGAATTCTTTTCTAAACAGTGTTGGAAACAGTTTTGTCAGAATTGGTGCTTAGATGATTTCCCACTATTTTGAACTTTGCAGATCTGCTTGTTATTGGTCCAAGTTCCATGCAACTTAGGTTGCATGATTTAATCATTTATTTTTATTTTTGTTTTTTATTATTTATTATTATTATTATTATTATTGAACAGAATGCTGCATACCTGATCATCCGAGGCGCAAAGACACTGCATCTTCGTGTACAGCAACAGAATTAACAGCATTGAGGATGGCCAAGTTTTTAGAAGCACATCCTAAGGTAGGAATTGTGCAGATATTCTTAAGTTTTATTCATGTTTATCAAGTTCTCATTTATGAAGAATCTGGTCCAGTTACATTCATGTTACTCCAAATTCACCTGTAAATTTAATGAAGTATATGCTACTATCAGCTTGTAAACAAGGTTGTCTTTGAATTTCCAAATTTGCATGTACTAGAACAACCCATACTATATCCTTAAGAAAGATGCTAATAATGCTATTAGATTTGGTGTTGGACAGATTGTAGTAAAAATGATTTGTTTTGAGCTTTAATTTCTTGTGTGTGTGCTGATATAGTTAACTGCATGATCATTTACAAGTGGATCGTCTTTACTATCCAGGCTAGGCAAGTCATCCTCAACATGAACTTGCAATCAGGCAAATGACTGGTTTTGGAGGTGTAGTCAGTTTTGAGGTGAACACCGTTGATATTTTCTTTCTATTAGTGCAATTCCATCCATTCCCACCATTCTTTCTTTTTCTAATTTAGTATATTGTTTTGATTGTGCAGATTAATCATAACAACAGCCTGTAACTTTTGTTGATGCAATGAAGATCCGATACATTGCCCCATCCTTTGGTGGCTGCGAAAGCCTTGTGAATCAGCCAGCAATAATGTCTTATTCCTTTATTCTTTATACATGACAAAATTATACTTTATACTTCATGTTTAGTGACTGGTTCTGCTGCATGTATAATTGAGATTTCAACACAAGGGAATCAATTTCTGTCCATCATCGTAGGAAAATCTGGTGTATTTGTCATAACTTGCAAGCATGTATTGTTTTATCTAGCAACTGGATGGCCATTTTAGACCTGAATATGTAATCTACCAATATATGAACCAAAAAGGCAATGGAAAATGATGAAATATATATTTTGGTGATTGCACTTTCATGGTTCTTGTAACAGGGATGTCCCTCAGTCAGAGAGACTCAAGTATGGAATAAAAGATAATTTGGTGACGTTCCTCTTTGGAGTAGAAGATTTCGAGGACTTAAAGGCAATTATACTCCAGGCTCTGATGCCATATAGCTGTCATCATGATCTGCTACTATTTTCATTTTTCTTTGTTTTTTTTTTTTTTTTTTTCACCTTTTGTTTATGCTGTTCTCTGTGTGTTCTAATTGACAGATGATTATATGAATAACCGCCTTTAAGTCCTGGAATAAGTACCATCATTGCTTAGGTTGGAGGCTCCGTCATACATATAGAATTATAAACATATATTTCCATAAATTGCCGATTGATGTGGTTGGCCAGCCTCTATCTTTCCTACCTTTTTTTATCTTTTACCCCCAAAAAAAAAAAAAAAAAATCTGGGACAAGAGTTTGGCCTAGGAATTAGGAATCTTTGCTTGGTAATTCTTTTTAAGTTATGTTCCACGATGTTCTGTGACCCGTTCATAGCTTATCTTCCCTGAGTTTAATTCCAACTATCTTAGAATATGAATTAATTTGTGAATTTCTGATATTATATTTATATTCATTTAATTTTTTTTATTATCGTATATACTATCTGGTTATGAATATTCACCTCAAAACATCAGTAGGTGGCAACAGCAAGGCTGCCAATATATATTTCTTGCCCCATCACTGCCATTTCCTATTCAATTCAAATTAATTAAAAATATAAAAAAAATATTATTTATATCACTGTTGGTGAACAGTTTTTAATGGAATTTGGAATCTATAGGTGTACGTGGTAACTTAAATACGTATAGGTGGTAACTTAAATAGTTACAAATAAGGTTATTTTTAAAATTTTAATATTAAAAATAATAAAATAAAATATTTTAATTAAAATTTATTATATAAGATGATATCCATTGTCATCAATAATATAAATAATAAAACTCTTAAAAATAAGAGTTTAAAAATTCCAAATATTGCTATTTTAAAGATAATTATACCCATTTGATTTTTATTTTTTTTAATATTGTACCCGCTTGAAAGGTGTTACCTCTATTGGAAATCAAATTCTTAATTCTATCTTATAAAGTTGACTTCCAAAATATTCCATAACAAAAAGAAGATTGCAACGATCCAATTATGTAATGTCATCAACATCTTTACCAAAATAAAATAAAATAAAATAAAATTATATAATATCATCAACATGGATGATATTGCTAAAAGTAAAAAAAATAAAAAATAAAAAATGGAATAAATCAACGACATTAGGCTAAAAATGGATGGGTTTTCCAAGGACTATAGAAGATAAATAAATAGATATTGCACACATTTTTATGATATATTAAGATGAGAAAATGGCTATTGCATATATATGACCAAAATAAAAAAATAAAAAATAAAAAAACAAAAAAGGGCAAAGGCCAGGTCCAGTGCCTACAAAGAAGACCAACATCAGCATTACACCATCTGTGCAGGCAAAGCGTCCCATGATTATTTTATTATATTTTTAACCCAACCCAAGTTCAGATATTCTATATTTCTCCTCATCCCTTTTGGATTCTCGCTCGGTCTATAATATGCATATGCTAATCACACAGGCACTTGTTTGGTTGTTCCACAAAAAGATAGATAACAACAGCGCATAGCCTTTTTGTTTTTCTTTTATTTTCTTTTCTTTATGGTTGTTGTTGTGTGAATTATTAGCAGAAGAAGGTGCAAATGAAATTCGGGAAGGAATTCAGGATCCACCTGGAGGAGACCCTGCCAGAGTGGAGGGATAAGTTTCTGTGTTACAAGCCCCTGAAGAAGCTCCTCAAGCACTTCCCAGCAACCGCTACAGCTGTTGACTCTCTCCCTCCTCAACTCGCTTTTTATCTTCATCCCCATCTTCAACCCCCAACACATATCAATCATCATGCTGTTGATCCTACCACCTCCCACTTGATGGACCTACAAGGATGGTTCGTTAGGATTCTCAATGAAGAGCTCGACAAGTTCAATGATTTTTACGTTGATAAAGAGGAAGAGTTTGTCATCCGTTTTCAGGTCCGTTTCTTCTTGAATTGTCGAATGCATATTTGTGTTTTTGTATGTAAAATATTATTTATGTCTAATGAAATGGGTCCCTGTGAAATGGGTTGTTTCTGATTTCCATTGCTTGTTTTGAAAGATTCAAGATTTTGCGGTTTTCGTGTTGTAGAGGAAATGTGTGGACCGCATGAAAGTTGAATTCTTTATCTTGAAGTTAATGGGTTGTAAATATTTTTTATGCCTGCTGGACTGAAATTAGATGGATTTGAGTAAAAGTTGCTTCTAGGTTGTTTTACTGATTAGTGAAAATCCATGATATAATTATGGGCTGGTCGTCCTTCATAGTGTCGGTTTGTTGGGGAATTTAGAAAAATGTTTCCTCATTAGGAATTTAATATAATGAGCAAAGTAGAATTTCATAGTTCGTAGTTTTGGAGGGTTGGGATGATGGTCGATACCATGTCTCGAATTTCATCTTGTTTGTTCTAAGGCTTTGTTTAATCTCTTTTGATGATTTAGAATTACACAAACAGGATTTCAATATTCATGAGTAGGGTTATATAGTATTAAAGATGGTTTTACTCTTTGTGCGATGGATGGTGATATTCTTGGAAATAGCTACCTCATGGTACCCTATTTTGAAGTCCATGGCCTACATAAATGTGGGATGTTCTTGATTTGTTGCTTGAAGTACCTGTATGCCGTTGACTTGAGAGTTTATCACGTTGTACCTTATATCTGTTACAAAGATCAGGAGATTTTCCTGAGGCTGACCATCACAATAAGGTCCCTTATCTAATTTGGAGTCCCTGAAACAAAAAGGTGTATTTTGCTTCATCCCTAATAGGCCAAGTTAGAAATAGTTTACATTCTCTTCAAATCTTTCATTTTTTAGTAATTTGTCCCTTATAAAATCATCTATCATGTTGTCATCCCAGTTTCAAAAAATATACTTAATTTGCAACTGATTGTGTTAAATAATAGGGAATTTGATAAATAGACTAATCCAAGGATAATAAGCTCATATTTATCTGATCGTGATGTGTTTTTTGCTTAAGTTGGCTTTTATAAAGCAATTGGGTTTATTTCTTTCAGTAGCCAATTCATCTGTCTGCAATTATTGCAGGAGCTGAAAGAAAGAATAGAGCGAGTTAAGGAAAGGAGCAACAAAGATGGAGTTTTTACATCGGAGAGTGAGTTCGGTGAAGAAATGATGGACATTCGTAGAGACTTTGTCAGCATTCATGGGGAGATGGTGCTTCTCCAAAATTATAGTTCCCTAAATTTTGCAGGTACTTAGGTTATTTAATCTACTCTTTTCTTCTATTTCTAACTTGTACTCGTAACGAATGTGTCACTTTACATGGAGAGATGGTGATTCTGAAAAAATATAGCTCCAAGTATTTACTGGCACAGTTGCAACATCATCCTGTTATTGATTCTGTAGCTATATTGTTGGAAACTGAAAGTTCTCATCTATTTCTGAATTCATATCCACTTTTGTGTTTTATAGGTCTAGTTAAAATTCTGAAAAAGTATGATAAACGAACTGGGGGATTGTTATGTCTACCTTTCACACAGCTTGCTCTCCATCAGCCTTTCTTTACTATAGAACCTCTCACACGGCTGGTCCGTGAATGCGAGGCAAATATTGAGATTCTCTTTCCACTGGAAGCAGAAGTCATTGAAGCTACTCCAACCACACAAGACAAGTTGGACCAACCGTTGAATGATACAGCAAATACCTTATCCAAGACGCCTTCAAACCTTGGGGAGGAAACAGTGGATATATACCGTGGCACTCTTGCTGCAATGAGAGCTATAAAAGGTCTTCAAAAAGCAAGCTCCACTTACAATCCATTATCCATTTCATCCCTAATTAGGAACCAGGATGATGAGGGTACTGGTGCTGTAACAGCTGAAAACTCTGCTTCGAACTCTGCCGCCACCTTCCAGAATGGAGAAGATTCTGACCAAGAGGCACATTCTGTGTAAAAGGGATTCGTCTTATTGCCTGCTCTGTTCTTTAAATTTCATATAGCAGGTTGGAATTGGATAACAGGCTCGTACAGCCATGTAAATCATCGCACCATTAATAAGCTTTGATGGTGCAAGGTAAATGCTAATGTCGAATGTCTTTGAATGTCTTTTGTTTCAGCATCTTGATGATCTTGTAGAATCCAACAGTAGCTAACTTTTCGTTTTCCTTTTTGTTTTTGGTTTTTTTAATTCTTTACTTAACAATAACATCCTTGGTTATTTACTGAATTCCTTCAATTATGGAAAACAGCTGAAGTATTTTGAAGCCCTGGGATCATATATCCTATAAGGTTCTCTGCGACCCTCAATCCCTGTTTCACCATTTTAGACTAGTTGAAGAAGGAAACTGTGTCGGTTACCATTAAATTCTTTTTGACTGCCTCTTGGATCCCATTTTCAATTAATTTCTATCTCCAAAAGAGTCCTGCATCGTGAACTTAGTTGTCTGAGCCGGACATTTCTATCTCCAAAAGAGTCCTGCATCGTGAACTTAGTTGTCTGAGCCGGACATTAAATTCTTGGCCCACTTATTGATGGAAAATACAAGGAGATGCTTAGCCCACTTGTCGGTTACCATGTTTTAATCATTGAACTTTTCCCTTTGCTTAAACAATCTCCAACTGAGATATCATGCAAGTGGCCGAGCATTCATGAGGTGCAAGGGACATCCATGATAGCCACTTCTAGCATATCATCTCTGAAAAAGTTATCCACCAATCCATTACAAGGATTATGGTCCAGAACACTGTTATTCATTCGCTTCACATTGGTTTCAACTTTTCTACCATAATATATATATATATATATATACAATTTGATTTCCTTGTATACATTAAAATATTATAATATGGACATCTGGACTAGAAAATACTATTTGTTATCATTGATGAATAATTACCAGTGGGATTTATATCTGTTCTTATAGGTATATGATTATCAGTAAAATATATATGTCAATTTAAATTGTTATTATTAAATGATTCAATTTTAGAGTCAATGAAAAAAATAATAGAATTGAAAGCTCCTAATTAAAATTTTATCGGTGGTTGCTATCAATAGTAACAAATAGCAAATTTTTTTATAGAGCAAGGAGATTTTGGGTAACAATGGAGTATAGTTAGTTATAACTTCAAACCATATTGTGTATGAGTTAGTATATGATTTATTGCTTTACAGAAACATATATGTTTGCCTCGAACAAAATTGACTCATGTCATGAATGATTTGTCTCATAATCTTTGGTTTGCTCTGCTACTATATCTCTTCCATGAAATGCATTTGTTTATCCATCCTTGTCATCATCCTCGTAGTTAAAAGGTAGAGGTACGGAGTTGAAAGCCCGAAACTTTCCCACGTTGTTTAAGTGCTCGTTCTCCAACCTGATAACAATAATATCAAACTCATTATTTTGCAACCAAAAGGATTTCATTATCTGTCACTCTATTTGCAAGATAGGTTAGATGATTCACAGATGAGTAATGTATTCACTGGATTGTTGAAAATGAAAATGCAAAGAAAACAAATTTTAAGCACCAAGTATTTCTACTTCTCTCTCTCTCTTACACAACTTTGGTTAATCTGTATATTTTATTCTGTTAAATAAGAAACGGACACAGAAGAAACTGTTGTATACCTGAAAAAGTTCCAAATGCCACGACGAATGATTTCTAAGCAGGCAACTATTGCAATTAAGGCCTTTTTATGCAGGTAAGGAGCTTGTGTAAAACCCATTACTGTCTGCATCCAAGCTAGTCTTAGTATAACATTTAAAACCTGCATTTTTCATCACCATAAAATTTCTGTCAACTACAACGTAACATAGAAATTACCCAACTCCTTTATCAAAAATCAGCGCACTTAAAGAAAGGAAAGACAAGTAGAACTATTACAAGTAAGCATTATTCTCTTACCATGACTGCAAAGTAGACAGCTTTATTTGGTATGATAAGCTTATCTCTTAACCAGGGGTTCTTAGAATTCCTTCGCAGAAGACCCCAATCCAAGGCAATATCCCAATACGTACAGAGAATTGTTGCTATGCCGGAACTAGCTGCAGCAAGTATCCTCCAAATCATGATCCCTTTCCTCAACTCAAAAGTTGTTCTCATCGCAACTGCTATAATAATTGAGAAGTACTTGACCCCGTTTAATCCCTGCATTTTATCTTTCTCCTCTATCATTCGTCGGACACACTGAAATAATAGTCTGTTTTTCAGATCCATTTGGTAAGATAACAAGTCTGATATTGACAATGCAGGAAACTAGATAAGCTTTTTTTCTGCATGAAACACAAATATTCTGGCGCATACCTGAAGTAAACGAAGCCAAAATGGTATAATTGCTACAATGTAATAGAAAGATTTGAAAACTTTGCTTTCATTGCACTTGTTTGATCTTCTTTTGAAGTCCCCCCAACCGTAATAGCAGATATAGAATTCTAAACTTCTGAAGGCCTGGACCTGAAGTGCATAAACATTTAACTTGGAAGTATCAACTGAACAGAACGCTTGAAAGAGTTTGTACAATGTAACTTGGAAATCAAGAAAAGAATTTTTATTTCACAAGTAGCTAAGTACGAACCTTGCTTGTAAGCTGATCTGCGACAAAAAAATCTGGTAAAGTTACCTGCAGATAGAACAAATAGAACTTATAAATCTGCAATAATTCTAAGCAGCTGAATCATACATCAAAGTGTTGGAAATTTCAGTTCCACCACCTTGTAGAGAGGAGCACATAGTGAATGAAATACACATTGAATGAGAAAAAAGCGACTAGAACGGTATAATATGTTGAAAGGACAGAGCATAACTAGAAGGAAAACCTGAAAATGGAAGATCAAATTGGAAATTAGAGAATGCTAATTGTTGAGAGATCAGTTAGGAAGTAAAGGATGTATATCAAGCTAAAACAAGCACATACTTCAATATAAACAAAGACCAAAAGACTTACAAGGCCTATAACCAAAGGAACTAATTCAGTTATTGCACTGAAGCTCTTTGTTTCTGGTTCCATTTCCATATCTAAATTTGAGATAACACCTGCCAATGTGAGTACTGCAAGCACTGAACTGAGAAGAAAGACTTCTCGGTAACCCAGCTCTGTTCCTTGCTTGAACCCAAATATAAATGGATAATTGACTCGATAGCGCCTCCAAAAGTATATGTTACCAGAGTACACGAGCATATGCAGGATAATGAGTCCAAACAAGCTGCAAAAAGATGCTCATCAAAATTATTGAATCGTCTCTTTTATTATGCTACTTGCATTGCCATAAAAAAAAATAAAAATAAAAACGGTGCTAATTAATCAAAATCAGAATTTTGAATTTGAAGGAGAGAGAATCTCAACAGAAGGGCCAGGAGCTCACCTATAAAGAGGAAATATGTTATCCATATACTGTCCACGATTATCACTTTTAAAGATATTTCTTACATGTATAAGAACAATTATGGCCACTACAAGTGCAATGGAGCACCCAGAGAAAAAACCTGCAGGTGCATGAAGTGACAGGAATATTAAACCATGCCAAGGGTCTTCCAAACAACTGAGAAAACTGAAAGGTGAAGGAAGTGAGGCTTTGATAATAAATGAAATCTTTGAATTTTGGTAACTTCAGAAGAGTTACAACAAACATTTATCCCAAAGACATGTCAAGCAGTTTGAAGATATCAACCTGTTTAGTCTCCCATAAATTGTTTAGAGTAACTAGTAATCCAAAATCAAAGAATGTTTGCTTCCCTAGCACAATCTCTTACCCAAGAAAAATGTAATTCTGTGTCTTTCCCTTCTGGCTTTTGGTCTTAAAGTGTTCATTCCTTTTCTTCGGTTTCCATTTGCAAAATGCTTTATGAAAGTAGCCTCCACCCTCTCCATTAGCCTAGCAACCTGCGGAGGCACAAGGTGAATCAGGAGGCAAAGTTTAACAAGGGGTGTTCATGGAATCACAATAACTGATATATGATTTAACTGTAACTAACTTCATCACAACTGCCGAGATACGAGTTGTCTACCATCTCCAAGTAAGATTTTGATGCATTCCTCGAAGTGATCTGTATTAACAAAGTTAATAAAATTCAACATAATTCATCTTGCACATCATCAATTAATTAGAAACAAATTGATAACTGGACACCTTGTCATATTTCTTCATGATCTTTGAAAAAGCCAATTGATTCAAAAAACTGCCACATTCATCAGTGAGCTTGGTCAATAAAACAATAAGAATAAAAGATGGAAATTAATAGTAGTTTTTATTCTATAAGTAAAGAGGAGAAGGCCATGGTACCAGTAGCTTTTCAAAAGTCGAAGCTTTTGATAGAACTCAGAAAAAGCCTTCATCATTGACTCTTCTGCTTTCCTTAGCTCTTGCGTGCTAAATGACAAGTCTGATGTTGAACTCATGAGGATTTCTTTCAAAGTTGATACGGGAGTTTCAGGCGACAAATTGATCTTTACATGGTCTAGAAGTTCTAATGAAGCTGGTTTAAAGCCCTGAATGGATAACTTAACTCTATCTGCATTCCTATGATTAGTAGTATTTGGTTCATTGCCTTCCCTCTCCTCTTCATCGTTCATCTCTTCACTGGTCATCTCAACTTCTTGAATCACATCCATATGCGATCCTCCTTAACATAAAAAGATGAAATATTAAAACAGTAAGATAATTTGTAACTTCTAAACCAAAGAAACAGTGCTTAATTTCCCTTGCCAATGTCATATCGAAGCTTGGCATTCATAAGCTAGAGATTTTTTTTTTTAAATTTTTTTTAATTTTTTTTTAAGTTCTTATTGGTAGAATTTCATTATCTACTCCAGAGGAACAAAAAAAGACGAAAAATGGAACTTAGACATGCTAAAACAGTGCCTGGGAGAGCATCTTACCTGGTTTTGTACCATTTGAAGGGTGAACAATAGAAGATGAGGAAACCTCAAAACTTCCAAGATTTATTGCATCATCTCTACCCAGTCTTAGCATTGGATTCTCTACCTTTACCCGAAGAGCAATCAAAACATCCATCTGTTTGCTTAACTCCTCTGCTTCCTTCATAACTTGTTCAACCATCTTCTTGTAAAAGTTAATTACCTTGTTAAACTCATCGTCAAGCCTCCTAAAAAACACAAGCTCATGCTCTGCCCCTTCATCTGAAGGCATCAAGAACATTGTTCGGTACTGCCCTTCTGATCCCTCTTGCTCAGCTGCACTAACAAGAATTACCTCATCCTCTTTCTTTTGCGGGGAGCCTCTATATCGGCCTGTTAGTCCGCTAAAGGCTCTGTAGAGAGATACCTTTCTTCTCAAAGTCCCTTTAGGAGTTGATGCAACCATTGGTGCCGATACGTTTCTCTGTCTGATCTGCAAGATATCCTTCAACACAGCTTTGAGAAGTTTGTAGTCCATGTATGCTTCCTGCCATTCCGGCACCATCTGAGAAGCAAATTCTTTCCCAAACTTCATCTTCTTTGGTAAATAAATGCTTTTCCAGATCAATAGAGGTGGTCTTGAACATAAACATACGCTTTTAAGCTGTAAGCATTGGATTGGCAAGCTTCTTTTTAGGCCTTCTGTGGTAATTATGGTTAATGCAGAAATATAAATAGAAAACTATATATTCATATACTGATGAAAAGATTGAGAGAGAGATACTGATTTTGGAAGATTCTCATGCCTGGGAGCAAAGACGATCTCATAGTCATGTTATCTCATATCGTGATGACCATTTCCTTTCAAGAACTTTGATGAACAAATAGAGTGTGTTTGGTCAAGATTAGCATACAGGCACGTGGTCCTCCAATCACGGGTTAATTTCTATAATTATTCTTATTATTGTTGTTGAAAGCTAAGAACTTTTCTAAATTATCTGTGTAATTACACATAAAAAGAAAAGAAAAGAAACAGGTTGAGTTAATCTCAAGCTTTTTCTTTGAGAAGGCTACATTTTTACTGACCGTAATCCATAAAACAAAGTTGTTGGCTGAAATTACTGGCTCTCTTGGACTTACACAAACAGTTGGTGCGCTATTGTTGATTTAGGTATAGTGTAGGAAGGCCTTAAAGGGATGGGATAGGAGCAATTAAACAAGGTTTAGGTACATATGCATTAATGCTTCAATTATTGGTGGTTGACTAAACATTTTAGCTCAGACGTAAAGATTACCATTTCATTAATCCAACTCAGCCATTTTTCCTTTGTGGTTGACTAAACATTTGAGCTCAGACGTAAAGATTACCATTTCATTAATCCAACTAACCCATTTTTCCTTTTTCTGCTAAGAACCCGATTGCATTTGAACACAAAGAGACAGATCCGTCGTACCATTTACTGCAACGACTGAAACTGGGGAACCCCCAATCACAGTTCACAATTCATCCACCAAAATATGTCACAAAAATAAAAATACAGATATGAATGGGTATCAAAAGAATTAGGACGAGTAAAAGAGGACCCACTTGGGAATAAGATGGACAGCTAAGACTTTCAGAACCATTTAAAGTTATGGAAAAAAGTAAAATTTCCAGCCACTATAATACAAACAAGCTCCTATCACCATCGCTTGGTGGCAGCCTATTTTACTTTTATCGATTGCCAACTCCTCAAAGTAGCGTGCTATTACGAGACACGAGTCCTTATGGCATGTCCTATCCTTTTCAGCAGCAGTCTAATCAAAGGGATTAAGTTTTAGAGGCATGCATAAAGTGACCTGCAAATGGGCTTGAAAAGCAGTTGATTTCTTCCCAAAAAGCAAGAAAAAAAAATAATAATAATAAGGAAAGAAATTCATCCTCTGAAAATTCAGACATTTTGATTTTCATTGCCACTGTTTCTAACTTTATCACTGTGGCCAACTCACATATTTACTGTGATTATTTGTCATTTGGGCTCCTCTTTGTAAACTTTCTTCGTTTTTTTATTTTTTTATTTTTTATTAATAGATCATTTAATTTGAAATCACTTTCTTAACAAATTTGCTTTTTGAAGCATGCGAAATAAATATGATGGAAATACTTTACCTCTACATTTTTGAAATTATTGGACGGTTACAAAATTACAAATTAAAAAAGAAAATAAACAATTTAAGAAAAGTGAACCAAGCATATGATGACGTGGGAAGATGGTATTGGTTAACAGTAAAAGAATACCGAGAGAGCGTTACACGTAAGGAAGCCGGCCGTCTATTCCAAAGAAACAAAAAAATAGATCTCCGGCGTTGCGTTGAAGAGCCTTTCGTCTTTCTCAGAGAGCTACGAACTCAAAACCCAACAGCTGATCATCCAAACCCTCTGAAAAAAAAAAAAAAAAAAAACAATGTCAACAGCTAATTTTGTGATAGTTTTGATGTTAGGTTTGATGTGCACAGCTTCGCAATCGATGCGGTTCGACCTCCAATCGGGGACCACCAAATGCATATCGGAGGAGATTAAGAACAATGCCATGACTTTGGGCAAGTACAGTGTTGATAATCCTCATGATGGGTCTCCTATTCCCGAAACCCACAAGCTCACTGTCAGGGTAATTGCTTAGTTTTTTTCCAATCCCAATGATCTATTTTCTTGTCTTTTTTTTTTTTTTGATAATAAAGTTTTGAACTTTTTGCATGAAGATAATGTTCTGCATGAATTATCTTGCAAGTAGGCAATGAAATGTTGTAAATTTATTAATTTTCCCATTTGGGTTTTTATTTATTTATTTATTAATTTCCCATTTGAGGCTTGATTTTGGGAATTTGATCGGGTATTGTGGGGGTTGTGTATAGGTGAGTTCACCTCAGGGGAACAATTATCACTATGCAGATCACGTGGATTCGGGTACTTTCGCATTTACTGCGGCGGAAACTGGTGATTATACGACTTGCTTTTGGGCTCCTGACCACAAGCCTTCAACGACCGTGACTGTAGATTTTGATTGGAGAACGGGTGTGGCTGCTAAAGACTGGTCTAAAGTTGCCAAGAAAGGACAGATCGAAGTACGTAAATTTTTATGGGTTTTCTCGTAAAATTTTGTGTCATCTGTTGTGTCACATTGATATCGTTTGCCCTGTGAGAAAATTATCATTGTGATTTGCTTTTAGAATTAGTATTGCTTCCATGTGAAGCTGCTAGGCTGTTTTTGGAGGAACAAATTGCTGGCAGCGTTAATGAGTAATAAGGAAAGTTTTAGCTGTTCTTCTTTTATATTGGGTTTGGTCATTGTATCACCTTGAAGGCTTGAACCGAGTCTTCCTGTTTGCTAAGTGAAGACTTCTGCATGTCCACACAGTTGATTGTCTTTCACTTTCAGGTGGCATTTAGTATTGGTTAGTGAAATTGATGAGTATATCTTCAGGAAAGGCACAAAGAATTCTGTTGCGTTATGCCGCAGGTATCTATAGGAAAAATGTAACAGAAGTAGAATGTCTTGTAAAGGGGGTTAACCATGTGTGAGATGGAGACAGAGCTCAAATTAAAAGTCTACAGTCCGCCATAATAAGCCTTTTTATGTCAATTAAATGGAAAAATGAAGGTAAGCCATGGTCGCGAGGTCCATTACAGAATCAAACTGCATGTGTAGGCTCAATTTCTTCAGCTAAAACATTGTTTACTTTTTCACTTGGTGAATATCTTTTTTTGCTTTTCCATTGACGATACGGTTATGATAAATTATTTTAACTTCACTTTTCTTGTGAGTCCTTTACTGTGATTACACTGTTGGCCAAGATAATTATCTGATAAATGGTTCAGCTCATCAATCAAATATTAATTATAATTCATCTATTTGATATTTTCTTAGTTATGCATATTTCTAATACATTGTTAAAAATAATGGTCTTTATATTCTTTTTTATGCCTATTTTCCTTATGGTAGGTAATGGAACTTGAGTTGAAGAAGTTGTATGACACTGTGGCATCCATCCATGATGAGATGTTTTATCTCCGTGAGAGGTATGGAATGAATATAACTTCTGTTTAAAATTACCGGTTATCTATTTGTTCAGTTTCATATCTTGGATTCTTTATATGATCTTACAATCTTTATGCCTGTTTGAGGTAATAGCCAATACCAAATTTTTGCAGAAACTATTAGTTAAACCATGTAAACTGAAAATAAATGCTGAGGAGTGAGGATGAGGATCTCATATTCATTATTCCTTTTTTCTTGAAAGAGGAATAAAATATCACTTGCTGTTTTTTTTTTTTTTTTTCCCCAGTACACTTGAAGAATGTGGAGAACCTTTTTTTAGGATCATTCTGTCTTTACTGATCAGATATTAGTTTATGGATCCTTTATCAATACATTTTTTCCTTGATTTTGAACTTGGACCAGAAGGGGGTGAGAGTAATAGGATACACCATTGATGTTGTGCTTGATGCCATTCGTTTTCATAGAATTCAGGAATCATTGCAGGGAGAATAAAAAAGTTACAATCTGACTTTTCCTTTCCTCTCGCACTTCTTCCACTTATCGTCCTCCCTATCCTCTTGCCTAGTTAAAGGCGAGTTAAGATTGTCAAAAGTTGGGAGTCTTTGGAGCCTTGAAATTGTTTTTGTTTTTGGGTTTGAATTACTCAAGAACCAGAATACTTCTATTATATCTAATTTTCTTATACAAGTTTTTTTTTTTTTTTTTTTTTTCTTGGTGTTTTAGGGAGGAAGAAATGCAACAACTGAACAGGGCAACCAACTCCAAGATGGCCACATTTAGCTTCCTCTCCCTTGTAGTTTGCCTGTCGGTTGCTGGTTTGCAATTGTGGCATCTCAAGACATTCTTTGAGAGGAAGAAGCTTCTGTAGTAGTTCCTCTCCCACGATTTCTTTTGTACTTTTTTTCCACTTACAAAATTTTTTTGTACCAGCAGTTGCTTGCTTACAATTAATTTATATCAAATTTTGTATTTTGAGGCCAATTTATTTATTTATTATAGGCTGCAGTTTTCCAGTTGATAGTATTAAGCACTACCTGCTAAAAAATTGAAGGAAAAAAAAAAAAAAAAAAAGAGGAAACAAAGATATTCCCCTTTATTATTCCAATTTATGGCATTTAATGTTAAATAATTTTTAAATTTAATATGGAGAAATCACTAAACTTTTGCTTGATCACTATTCATTTGTATTTAGAAATTAGAATGTTGTCATGAAATTAAAACGATTGCAACTTAGAACAACTGGTTCTGAGCAATGCAAATATATTGGCTGTTGGTTTACTTTGTATTGGAGGACTAATAAA
Source organism: Ziziphus jujuba (assembly GCF_031755915.1). NCBI lineage: Eukaryota > Viridiplantae > Streptophyta > Magnoliopsida > Rosales > Rhamnaceae > Ziziphus > Ziziphus jujuba. The sequence continues at coordinate 29,685,546 of NC_083382.1, read as the reverse complement.
TTAATAAAGAAAAAAAAAGTTTTATTATTATTTTGCATTGTTGTAAAATATTATTATTTAAAATTTCTACCGTGTAGAAAGAAATAATGGATAAAGAGCGATGATGTGGCACACAGAGAAGTCGATCAACGGCCAGGATCATTCGAACCGCCTAACGTTGTTTAAGACCAGGATTTTGAGTCGCCCCAAAAAAAAAAAAAAAAAAAAAAAAGCATGCGAAGATTCAAAAAAACGTAACTGAAACCAGGAGAGGCTCTGAAGCGCCCATGGTGCTCCCGCCAAACCAGAAGCTATGTCTTCAAAGCTTGAATCTTGCAGATACCTTGGCAACCATGGCCCAGTCCTGCTCCTCCATGAGACACCTCAAGCAAATCCACGCCCACGCAATCCTCACAAACCTCCATCACCACCGCATCGTTCTCGCCAAGATCTTCCGTTTCGCTGCTGTCTCACCTTCCGGCGATTTGCACTATGCTTACCGCCTGTTCTCTCAAATGCCCAACCCAAACACGTTCTTCTATAACACTCTCATACGAGGTTATTCCAAGAGCTTTTCGCCTTCCTATTCGGTTCATTTGTTCAATCAGATGAGGCTGAATTCCGTAGACCCAGATGAGTTTACACTCACATTCCTGCTGAAATCGCGGTCAAGGATGAAAATCGATCTCCCTTTGGTTATGGAGTCCGATGAGATTCATGGGGTTGTTTTGAAGTTTGGATTTTGCTCTCATTTGTTTGTGAATAATGCTTTGATTCATTTGTATGCAGCGAGAGGGGTACCCAGCGCAGCTAGACGAGTGTTTGCTGAGACAGTGGATGTGGATGTTGTTTCATGGTCGGGTTTGGTAGTGGCACATGTGAGAGCTGGAGAATTGGAATATGCGCAACATGTATTTGATCGAATGCCCGAGAGAGATGTCGTTTCTTGGACTGCCATGATTTCTGGGTATTCAAAAGCAAAGCGATCGAGGGAGGCACTTGATTTGTTTTGGGATATGAGGGATGCAGGAGTGAGACCAGACGAGGTCACCATGGTGGGTGTAATCACGGCATGTACAAATTTGGGAGATTTGGAAACTGGGACAGAAATTCACCGATATATTGAAGATAACGGGTGTGGGTGGATGGTTTCGCTTTGCAATGCTTTGATCGACTTGTATGCAAAATGTGGATACATGGATGGCGCTTGGCAAGTGTTCAGAAACATGAACAGGAAGAGCTTGATCACTTGGAATTCGATCATCTCAGCTTGCGCAAACCATGGCAATGCAGATGATGCATTTAGTTTGTATGAAAGCATGGTCAACTCTGGTATTCAACCTGATGGGATCACCTTTTTAGCCCTATTAGTCGCTTACACACACAAGGGATTGGTGGATGAAGGTTACAGACTATTTGAGAGCATGCAAAAGGACTATGGAATTGAGGCAAGTATTGAGCATTATGGATGCATGGTAGACATGTTGGGCAAGGCAGGTCGGCTTGAAGAAGCATATCAATTAATAACTAGCATGCCAATACCAAGCAATGATGCTGTTTGGGGAGCACTGCTTGCAGCTTGCAGAACTCATGGTAATGTAGATATGGCGGAGAGAGTTGTGAAACGATTGCTAGAGTTGAAACCAGATGAGGGAGGATACTATATCCTCCTTCGTGATATTTATGTTGCTGCAGGACGGACAGAGGAGGCAAATGAGATGAGGCATGCCATGATGATCAATGGTGCAAGAAAGAATCCTGGTTGCAGTTGGATGGGAGCATAAAGATTTAACATCAATGCTGTATCTGCATTCCGAATTAATGGGGTAAATTTCTCTTCTGTTGTAGCCTGGTTCCCAGTTTGTCAACCTTGTTTTCCAAGGATCCAATTCTTAGATCATTTGCCGATTACTGGAGCCCTATTTACAGATCCAGCCTCTTGCTTCTGTTGGTCATGGAACTTAGAAACAAGGAGAATGGTTGAGTTTCCATCAGATGTACCGGCAACGTCTTGCCAGATTGTTCTATGATATGCTAACTTTCTACAAAGCCCTCCCAGAGCTTACTGGGTGCATTAGTCTTAACAACACACAAAAGATTGGAGGCATATTTCTTAATGTGTACCCCTAGGTTGCCCAGCACTGAGATGTAATCTCACATGTTCCTTGTATCATGAAGTAAATCAAATTTGCAGAAAATAAAAATCGATGTCCTGGTCTCTCATTTGTGTCTGCAGCAAAAAAGATTATGTGCTCGGACAGAATGCAATCAAAGGTTTCTCATTGACATGTCTTCGAAGGCGATTAGTGCCCCTCCAAGTTGGAAACTTCTAAAAGAACATATTTCTGTAGTTGAACACATCCTGAGAGCCATTTCCATTTACCATTTACTGTTGATTGGATAAATGTTTTCAAGATTACCATCTTCATTAATGTTTTCAAGAGTACCATCTTCATTATTACCTAATACTCCGTTACATCCCATCATTGCTCTGCTTCATAAACTGAAAATTGATAAACCAAAAACAGTGGATAGAGCATCATATTAATAAGCAAACCACATTCATAACATACATTATTGATAATCACGTAAAGAACATAATGTGATACAGACACACCAGCCCAAATGTCTGGGATTTTATTTAGAAGCACGATCACACACACATTAACTTTTGATATTATAATTTATGACACTAAAAGGAATACATGCCAAATCCTTTTATTTAGCAGTAGCAGTAGTAGCTAAACATGGCACGAATCCAATACTCTCACAAGCATCCAGATCAGATCACTCATCATCGTAACTCTTGCGGTGGTGGTGGTGGTGCTTGTAATGACGGTGCTTTTTCTCCTCATCATCATCAGAGTCATCATCTCCCTGTAACATTCATTCACACTGTGATTAGTCAACTAGATAATCAACCTCCTTAAAAGAGAGTAAACAATTAACCAGACCACATAATTGTAGACATGTTACAATATGTGCATGCATATCATACATAAATAAATAAGAGTTTAAAAGATTCAAGTGCTCACATCTTTTTTGCGACCATAGCTTTCTTCACCATAGCCATACTTGGGACGGTCTTCATCATCATCACCACGCCTCTCATAACTAGGCTTCCGGTAATCCTCCTCCTCGATTCGCCCATAACTTGGCCTCTGATAAGCTGGCCTGCCATATTCCTCTGCTCCCTGACTCTCATAACTCTGACTCCCATAACTTGGCCTCTTTGGTGGCTCATCGCCATATCCAGGCCTTTCGGATTCATTCCTTCCATAGCCAGAACCTCCATATCCATAACCACTACCTTGCTCCTCGCCGTAAGTTGGCTTCCGGTCATACCCAGACCCGTATTCCGATGCGGGATTATCAGTCTTCCGGCCATAACCCGATCCGTATTCATCCGATTCAGGTTTCTGGCGATATCCGGAACCGTACTCCGAACTGGGCTGTTCAAACTCACTTTTGCGACCGAACCCTGATCCGTATTCGGAGCTCTGTTGCTCGTACTCAGTTTTGCGACCGTACCCAGATCCGTATTCGGAACTCTGTTGCTCATACTCACTCTTGCGACCGTAACCAGATCCGTATTCGGAACTCGGTTGCTCATACTCAGTTTTGCGACCGTAACCAGATCCGTATTCGGAACTCGGTTGTTCATACTCAGTTTTGCGACCGTACCCAGATCCGTATTCGGAACTCTGTTGCTCATATTCACTCTTGCGACCGTACCCAGATCCGTATTCGGAACTCTGTTGCTCGTAATCAGTTTTCCGGCCATACCCAGATCCATATTCCGATCCAGGCCTTTCAGATCCGTACTCCGATCCACCGTATCCAGGCTTATTCACCTGAGGCTGAAAACCATAAGCTGGTTGAGGCCTGTCGCCGCCATAGCCACCTCCACCCTGTGGAGCTCCAAAGGCAGGTCCGGATCCGGGTCGGGGCTTGTAGCGGGCATAGCTGCTGTACTCAGTGTCGAGGGCGGAATCGGCATAGGCCGAGGGCTCAGCATAGGAGGAGAACTGGGGGCGATCGTAGTCCAATTCATCGGAAGGTGATGAATTGGAGTAGCAGGTCTCTTCAGAAGGCGGGAGAGGACGGCCGTATGTGAGAGTGATGTCGTATCCACCACCGTACGGCGTCGGATCGAACTCGTCGAACTCGTCGATGGAGTCTTGACTGTGGGTGTAGTACGGCATTTTTGCAGAGATTGGAGGAAAGCTTCTGGTAGCGGAGTGAGATGTTGTTTGATGACAAAAGAAGAAGATCCGGATGGGGTGTTTTTATATATGTCAGTTTTTATGGTCTGCAAAACGACATCGTGTTTTCCGTGTTTACGTGTAGATTACGAGGGAGAAATAGATAATGTGAAAGCGACTGTTGGCCGTGTCACCTTTCTATAATTGCAAGGTTGACCAATCGACAACATGGCCAATTTACCCACATTTATTTTCGCGGTTTTGCCTTAATTTTAGTTTTTTTTTTTTGAAAAAATAGAAACTTTTTAAACGATTTATAAATATTAATCTAATAAATTTTATTTTATTTTATTTTTTTTAAAATAGAAACTTTTTAATCGATTTATAAATATTAATCTAATAAATACAAAACAAGAAAACAATACAAAACACCCACTCAAATACTTTACCACCAGCCCAAGTATACGATTTCTATCTTTCCCAAAAAAAAAAGAAAAAAAAATGTTATGCGATTTCTCCCTCACAATGCAATGGGCTCCTTTTTACACAAGACCCAATCCAATTTGATATTGGCTTTTTTTTTTTTTTCCCTTTTTTGGAGAATTTGTACAAATATACTTTTTCTTGGCCAATTTCAAGTATTATGTCTCTGACTCTGTGTATTATTGAAAATTAGAGGAATATATATATATATATATATATTACATTTTGCCTTTGTTGCAATATCATATTTCTTATACATAACTTTAAATGCGAAGATAGTAAAAAAATAAGTAACATTGTAACAAAACATTAAAATGTGATAAAGTATTTTTATATACAGATATTTCAACGAAATTGACAAAATAAAGTATAATTTTACCTTTATTTTAATATTTTAGATCCTTTTTAAGTCCCTGTGAGCAGATGATACACTTCTAATCACTCCATCCCAATATTAAATAAATAAATAAATAAATCCTTTTTACAATACAAAAGATTGAAGCCTATTGATTTAATAAAGTTACTGATGTGTATATTACAATGTCGGCCTTCTCTTTTTGTGAACCGCGCCATATGATATCTGCCATTTCATGCTGTTTTGGATTGCCAATGGCAATTGAAGAAGTGGGTCTTGGTATGCGTTATTGAGACAAGACAAATGATCGTTGTCTCTCTCTATCCAAGGTTGAAAAAATAAGTCTTAAACTTTGATGAGAGAGATCCAGTAATTGTTCCAAACCTAGAGGAAAACTTTGTCTCATTTTCCGTTAATGACGAAAAAATAAAAACTTATAGCAGTGAAAAAGAAAAAATATGCCAAAAATGCAACATGTTAAGCAATCAAGAGGACACGCACACGTTAACCTTTTCCTCCCATTGCATAGAAGGTATAAGGAAGCCGTTTGAGACAAAAAAACAAAATGAAAACGAAGATACTAATTTTAGCATAGGCCGCAAATTCGATCTCATCGCCGCTATAAAATCGGCATTCTTGGCTCTTAGAGTTGATAAAACAAAAAGACCCAGAATTTGTTGAGACCCTTTAGACGATAATCAATGGCGGCCTGTGTGATAAGGGTGGCACAGGATGGTTCCGGAGACTACGGGACGGTACAGGAGGCAATTGACGCTGTTCCACTATGCAACAAGTGTCGAACTATCATTCGCGTGTCGCCGGGAATCTACCGGCAGCCGGTGTATGTCCCCAAGACCAAGAATCTCATCACTCTCGCCGGTCTGCGCCCAGAGGACACTGTGCTCACCTGGAACAACACCGCCTCTAAAATTGATCACCACCAGGTATATTACCCAATACCCATTTTTGCTTTTTACCCACTTGGGTTCTCGATGGGTGGAGGCATTTTTTTTTCTTTTTGCTGATAATGGGTTGTCTATTTTTTCTTTTTGCAGGCGTCTCGGGTGATTGGTACTGGGACTTTCGGATGTGGGAGTACAATTGTTGAAGGAGAGGACTTTATTGCTGAAAATATCACTTTTGAGAACTCTGCTCCTGAGGTATAGTTCATCTTTGTTCTCTAAAACAGTCAATTTTGGAAATTTTTTGTAGTTATTCGTTTTATACTGATTTTACATTGGTTTTTGGGTAATGGGTATGTCGGAACTGGTAGTTTGGGGGTTTTGAGTGTGCTAAAAGAATTCTCCTTTTAGTTTATTATAGTAAATTATATGAGTTTCAGCTGTTTAGGTGTTGAATGTCTTGAAATGTGCAAGTTTAGCTGAATTGTTGGGTATTAGGTTTATTGGAACTTGTAGTTTCTTTTGTTTTCATGTTTTTCTCAAAGGTAAGATCTTTTCCTTGATTTTACCGACGGTCAAATAGTTTGTATTCTGAGGCTATGGCAACTGTTAACGTAAATGTTTTTTTCGAAACAAATGCTTTTCATTTTATTCACTTCCCATTTTCAAGTGTCTGCTCGTAGATTTCTTCCTTTTTTGTTTTTTTATGGTTCTTCCTTGTTATAGGGTTCAGGCCAAGCTGTTGCAATCAGAGTTACGGCTGATCGTTGCGCTTTCTACAATTGCAGATTCCTTGGATGGCAGGTAACTCACTCTATTTTATGCAAGACTTTTGGTGGTTGGATTTTATAATATATCATGTGTGTTAATTGACGGGGCGATTAGATGTTTGAATCTTCAGTGTGTTTGCATGCAAGAACATCCTTCATTCGAGGACAATTAGGAGGTATCAGTAATTGATATAATGATAGTGGTTCTTTCATATATAATTTGCAGGATACTCTGTACTTGCATTATGGGAAGCAGTATCTGAAAGATTGTTACATTGAAGGAAGCGTGGATTTTATTTTTGGCAACAGCACTGCTCTTTTGGAGCATTGCCACATCCACTGTAAGTCTGCAGGTTTCATAACTGCACAGAGCAGGAAATCTTCGCAGGAGACAACTGGTTACGTGTTCTTGAGGTGTGCAGCTTACCACTTTTTTTTTTTTTTTTTTTTTATTATTTTCAGTGCCCTTCTCTGATTGATAGGTTTAGTATTTTACACAAGTATAGTTTTGATAGATTGTATGAGTTAAGAAATAACAAGATATTATTGAATCAAAGTGAAAATGCTTCAAGAGGATCCCCATAGGTCTATTAGATTGCAGGGAAAGAGAACCTCTGAACTCCTTCCAGGCAGATGTCACGCCAAAATGGAAGCATGATATAGGATTCAAACAATTGGAATTTTAATTTTAAAGTTTGACTATGTTTCTGAAAGAATATCGGCCATGATTTCAAACTTTAGATTGGAGCCATCCACCGTCTTTGTTCAACCAGACTTTATAAAGTAACTTTACCCCTTAGTACACAAGGAAAGTTATTTGCTGTCTATAACACTGTACTAGATAATAAGGCTCTCCCATACCTCATCTTAAGTTCCTTCTTCTTAGATTGGGAGCAACCAGCCAGAAAAACTACTGCTGAAAATTTGCTAGCTTTGGATGTATACTGTTGAACATAGTTCCCAAGCAGACTTCAGATTTATAAGTAAAGCTGAAACACTCTTGGAGAGCTTCATATTGGTGATGTACTAATTAGTTTGGAGCCTCAAAATTCTGAAATCAATTTATTCGTTGGCTGGCCAGGAAGTTTGCTAAATGAAATAAGATTAGATGGAAAACCTCGCTTCGTTTTTAATATTCTCGTTTAATCTTTCCAGTGTTTGGACTTATTAATTGCCTTAGGTGCTTTATTGATGTACAGTGTGTGGACTTGATGCAGATGCATAATCACTGGCAACGGAGGCACTTCTTATGCGTATCTAGGACGTCCATGGGGACCTTTTGGGAGAGTGGTATTTGCATTCACATATATGGATGGATGCATCAAACATGGAGGCTGGAATAACTGGGGTAAAACTGAGAATGAAAGAAGCGCTTGCTTTTATGAATACAGGTAACGATGTTTGGTTTTCCCTGGCATATATGTCTGCAGCTTTAGAAAACCTCTATTTAGAATGTGAGAATATGTTTTCCCTGCCTCCTTTGAATTTAAGCATATAAGTTCTATTTAATATGTCCAAATATGTCTCATAAGCTTTTGATTTTATAACTCATGAATATTGTAGACTGGACTTCTCTGTATCAGGATTTGAATAGTTTTTATGGTACCATATGTAGTATCATAAGGGAAAGAGGTGAGAAGTTTGTGAAACCATTGTTTTAAGATTGTGTTAGTAAAAGTTTGTTCTTTGTACATTTCTAAATGTTTATTATTTCATTTTAACTTATTTTAAAGCATGTAAATCTTTTTCACCTGTCCTCTCGTTTGACATGCTTCTCGTTTGAAGAGTTGTACAAAGCTGATGCCTATTTTGGAGTTTACATGTTTTTTAATTTATTGATAGTCGTACCATTCTATAAGCTTGAATCAATCACTCGATCAAAATTGCAGGTGTTTTGGGCCAGGCAGCTGCCCATCAAAGCGGGTGACATGGTGTAGAGAACTGATAGATGAGGAATCAGAACAGTTCCTCATGCATAGTTTCATCGACCCAGATCCAGAAAGGCCTTGGCTTGCTCAGAGGATGGCACTGAGAGTACCATATTCTGCTTGAAAGCTACAATCGAAATTCACCTGCAGTTGAATCTCTACAAATTCTCACAGAAATGAGGTTACTGAAACCTTGCATCCGTCAATGAATAAACTATGAAGAATGTGGTGGAACATTGCAGCGGTGCCTTTTTGTTCATAAATATATGACCTTCCTTGCAGACAGTGTTTGTCCATGTCAAAGAATTCTAGTGTTAGGCTTGTCAGATTATGCCCCATGGTTATGTACCTATTTCTTTAATTCACTTAGTCTTATCATGGCGGATTGCTGTTTCACTTTCATTATTATGAATATTGTTGAAATGACCAAGAATTCAACAAGCCTAGACAATCATGGAAAGACGAATGTTTATGAAAATTTCCATTTAAATAAATTGATGTATAACTCTGAACCCTGCTCGGTCCAATAAAGACAGTTACGTTTTTGTGTTGTAGTGGAGGGCAGATAAAGGAAGTAACAAATCAAATAATGGGTAGGCATTATTGGTGTCTTGATGCAATCCTAACCGATCCAATAGTTGTGTGTACGGCACAAACACTTGCAATAAAGTCCGAATCAGTTCCAGAGATTGTCTCGTCACAATCCCTTTGCCAGGTAATGTTAGCTACCATTGCAAGCTAAAACAAGAATAGAGCCAAACTAATCCTGACCACCAATTAAATTAAGTAGCCGAAAGGGAAAGGGTTTCACGTGCATTTCAGGACAGTCCCACCTCCTAACTTAGCTGTCTCCTAGCTCTTCAGTTATCTGTTAGTTTTTCTTCTTGCAACCAGAATTATATGTGAAACTAGAAGAAAGCTAGGGAACACAGCTGAGTAAAAATGAGAGAATTTACTGCAGCTGGTTTCTCTGCTGTAAGCCAAACCCAGTTGTTTCTTCCTGGAGGCAAACAATTAAGATGGGAAAATTCCAAGGGCATGTTAAGGAAAAAGGAGAGGTGGTGCTGCCATGCAAAGGCGTGGCAACCAATGAATCAAAAGCCTTCCGCTTTCACTTTGAGATTTTCTACTGATGTCCCTCTATACGAGTCTCCAGGGGTATTATTACTAATCTTTCTTTCTCTGTCTCATGAACCAAGATACATGCAGAACTCTTCCATAATTTATAGCATGGTGATGCAATTTTTGCAGGCTTCTTTTGATGAATATCTGGAAGATAAGCCCAGGGTTTTCAAAGCCATGTTTCCAGACAGCATACAAGTTAATGAGGTACTAAATTAGTGTTCTGTTTTCTCTGTGCACTAATACAACTTACCAGACTTCTTCCATACATAATAACACTGAGGGGGGGGGGGGGGGGGGGGGGGGGGTGTGGGTGGGTTTTGTTTCTCTTTTACTGATCATTAGATGATTTGAATTGATGCAGGGCGAGAGGAAAATTGAGTTGCCACCATTTAACTTTCTATTCCTGGCAGCGAGGTTAGTTGTGGACGTGAGGTTGATTTGCAAATCTAGTGGAGAAGATTACCCTTTTGGTGTTCCTCACACCGTCAAAAAAATTCTTGAGTTTGACATTGTAAGCAATATATATATATATATATATATATATATATATATATTCACATTAACCCAGTTCAAATATCACATATTCAGTAAAGATTCATACATACAAGTATGTATATATTGGCAGACAAGATGGGATCTACAGGGTCTCCACACTAATTACCAGCCACCACACTTTGCTCTGAGTGTTAAAGGAGTTGTATATCCTGACAGACGAGGAAAACAAAGCCGACTGAGAAACCAAATGGAGATTAAATTAAGTTTTATTGCTTCACCAGCACTTGCTTTGGCATCTCATCATGTTCTTCAAAGCATTGCAGAGTCGGTTGGTTTCCTGAAACAACTATATATATATATATATATATATATTAAATTTGTTCTGCTCCTGCATACGCAAATGTATAAAATTTAAGCGGTGCGGCATGTTGTTGGTACATAGGTTTGCAAGGCGATGATGGAAGATATGAAGGTCACAGAAAATGGGAGATTGGTAGCAGATTACTATAAATTCAAGAGGGAGATGAGAGTCAAAAATCAATATGGAGCTAAAAAGAAAAGATAAATATGGAGATGCGGGGGATCGAACCCCGTGCCTCTCGCATGCAAAGCGAGCGCTCTACCATTTGAGCTACATCCCCTCACCCGTGCGAGTTAATTTTATAAAATAAATATATTTAAAGAGTTTGATTGGAGTAAAGTGCTCATAAGGTGCATACTAATTTGAGAATTAATGGCCAAACATTTGTATCATACACAGAGCAAATACAATGGCTTTTAAGTTAACTCTGCATGCATATGGTTTAGCTCTCCCTACTTTAACATTTTACAACAATATCTTTTCTCTAATGACTAGTATAACGCCAGACTTATTGTAAATCTGCATGTGATGGGAAGCCGCAAATTAAACAAGGAAAGATTACCAACTTGATGATGAGGGAGTTTGGAATTGTATGTATGCTCACATAAAAGAGGTTATAGGAGGAGGATAATTCTTCCTTTCTTCTTCTTTTTTTCCATTTTGGTGTATTAATTCTTCGTTTCTTCTAGTATCAGTAGATCAGAAAAAAAATGTTGAAACTTAAATAGATAAAGAAACAAAATACCCAGCTCACGAAAACTGAGGAGATCATATTAAGTTCGAGTCCACCTAATAATGGAAAACATTTAGATTATAATATCGTTAAAAAATGGAGATGCGGGGGATCGAACCCCGTGCCTCTCGCATGCAAAGCGAGCGCTCTACCATTTGAGCTACATCCCCACTTTGATTTTTGCGGATTACAATATCTGAGAAATTGAATTATTTTGGCCTATACAACCATGATCAAAACTGAAATAACCTCTCTTTTTTTTTTTTTGTCTTTTTTTTTTTGAGAAAAGCAAATCACTGGCAGTATAGGTGCTGCTACCATCTTTTGCACTTTCTGTTGGCTCTGAGCAAACTTTTGTTAATGTATTTGTGCCAACAATTTTAAAGAAGGATCTTTTTCTATGGTTATATGTTGTTGAATGTTAATTTTAATTTGAAAGAGTGACGACAGTTCATTTCTTCAAAGCAACAATGAAACAAGAACAGAGTAGTGAGGATTTTTAAGTCACCAGGTATGTAACTTGGCAGTTGTTAATAATAATCAGGAATTGGATATAAAAATTTGATCTATTTCTATACAGCTATCAGCACCAGATACAGGACTTGGCAGTCGTTACCAATAATCTGAACAAGAACAAGAACCTTGCTTGAAACAATGGAAGCGATTTCGATCTCTGATAACAATTTCTCGATTATATATCCTAGAAACTATCTTCATAGCAGAATGACAATCCAGACATATGCGTAAATTCTTAAAAATATATAGAGGTGAACCAGCTCTTGTTCTAATAAGTCCAAAACAGACTGCCAACTTCTCACTGTGGGTGAATAATGCCTGCTCTATCTCCTCAAAGTCATCTGCATTATTCTCCCTACTATCACAGCCAGAGAAAACTTGAGAATCGGTTTTTGGAACATAACCAGCTAATCTCAATCTCTGGATCATCTCACCCAGCATCATGTAAATCTTTGTGGTCTCCGGGTGTGATTTATCTCCTGCACTGAATTGATAAACTTGGCCATCAACATAAATTGAACTCATTCCAGGAACCTTTCTGATACCTCTTTTCTTAAGAGCATGCCGAAGGGATCTAGCTTTCTCCTTCTTTCCCTCCAATGCATACATGTTAGAAAGCAAGACATGACATTCAGTACTGTAAGGATCCAGCCGTAGTAGCTCATGCAGTACATATTCACCCAGATCTAGCTTTCCATGAACACAGCAGGAACCCAAAAGGGATCCTAGAACAACCTCATTAGGAGGCATTGGCATTTTCTTTATTAGAACCCAAGCTTCTTCTAAACGGCCAGCCCTACCCAAGAGATCCACCATGCAAGCATAATGTTCTATTTTAGGCGTTATGCCATACAATAATTCAAGATTATGGAAGTAATGGAAACCCTCTTCAACAAGTCCGGAGTGGCTGCAAGCACTCAACAAAGAAGTAAAGGTCAGATCATCTGGCTCAGCTTCTTTCACCATCTGAGGAAATATATCTAATATAAGTTTTCCCATTCCGTGAACGGCAAGGCCACTAACCAAAGCGTTCCATGCCACCACATTCCTCAGCGGCATATGTTCAAAAACTTTAAATGCAGTGTTCATCCTCCCACATTTGGCATACATGTCAACCAAAGCTGTGTCCACCATGATATCCATCTCCTTCCCCATTGTCTTAAGAGCATAAGCATGAACCCATCTGCCCATCATAACATCCCCGGACCGTGCACATGCTGACAACAGTGAACAAAGTGTCACATAGTTTAGCATAAAACCACAGCCAAAAACCATTTCACGAAGAAGTGAAAAACCTTCGTGTGTAAACCCATTCCCTATATATCCAACAACCATAATAGTCCAAGCAACCTCATTTCTCTCAGGCATACTATCAAACAACACTCTCCCACTTCCAATACTTTCCAAATTAACCGTACCATCCAAAATTACAGTCCAAGACACAATACTTCGTTCCTCCATCTCTTCGAACACCCGTTTCGCCTCACCCAATAGCCCACATTTCACATACATATCCATAACAGCATTGCAGACCTTAATATTAGAACCGCAACCCATTTTCTTCGAAATTCCATGCCCTTGCAGACCCACATCAACATTGCTCAACCGAGCACACGAATTGAACACGCAAATCAAGGCCACATCGTCGACAATCACACCTTCTCTTCTCATTTCAATAAATAAATGGAGCCCATTTGCTGGCATACGATGTCGAGCACAGCAGCTCATGAGGGTGGTCCAATCCACAGTATCTTTGTGCGAGTTGGGAATTTCATCGAACACTTTGTATGCACACGGAGGGCTGCCACATAGCGCGTAAAAATGTAGGAGGGCATTGCAGAGGAAAGTATCCCGTGAAGCGGCGAGACCGGAGGTGATTAGGACGGCATGGAACTTCTTGCCGACGTCGAGAGAGGATCGCCGAGCACATGCTCGAAGAAATGAGCGGAGTTGATGGCAAGAGAGTGAAGCTATGACAGTGTGGGATGGCCATCTCATAAGACAAAGCCTGCTATATGAGGTCAAGGTTCAAAAAAGTTTCTTTCAGCTAGGAAAGGTTGATCAAAGGGATGGTAGAGAAGTCTGAAGGAATACCGGTCGAGATGATGACCAGTGACTATCAGGAAGACTTTTATATGTTGTCAACCTAAAATAGACTTTCGTGTCCCACACCGCAAAAAAATATATATATATAAAAAATTCTGTGACACAATTTTGTGTTTTTTTTTTTTTTTTTTTTTTTTGAAACATAATTTTGTGATTTTAAATTTTAGATTTCTTTGACTTTTATTTGCCATTATCAACAATATAACTAATATTTTTATCTACAAACCAATATTATCCAAGTAATTATCGGATACGCTCTAATATTTTTTTTTATTTTTTTATAATTTGGATAAGCTCTCACTTTATTTTAATACGAGTACTTTATGTATAGGCAACCGAAAAAGATGCTTTTAGATAGAATCATAGCAAAAAAAATATAATATGCAATCAAGAAAGAAAATAACATATGGAAGATCAAATCAAATTATACACTCCCAACATTCCAACATTAGAGCGGTACAATTATATTTGCAATTAAAGCACAAACAAAGCAAGCATCTTTCGTTTAGCATTCAGATCCCAAACTTACAAATAGAACCAAAAACAATGTGACAACAAAGAAAAGATAAAAGAGAAAACAATCTCTTGGAAACAACTCACACCCCCAGTAAAGTAAACGAGATAATAAAAAGTTTTCTCAATTATTTAGCAAGTTTGAAGTACAAGATCAAAATGATAGCAAGGACAAGTACTGCAATAATCGAGCCAATTATCCACTTGTTCTTGCTCATCCTCCTTGACATGGATGTCAATACTCTCTTGCTCTTCCCTATGTTGTCGTCCACGCCATGAAGCTGCACGACAAGAAAAAAATCATCAGAGACCGAAAGGCATATATTTTCATACTTAGTGGTGCATTATTGGCCTTTAATAGAAAGCAAAAACTCAATACAGGAACAACTCTGTCTTAATGTTAATATGGAAGAAGAAAGGTGCCTGGAAGAATCATAAACTGAGAACAAAGCCAATCAAATGATAATGATAAAAATACCGTGTTATGAGCATGTAAAAGAGATTGTCGTTGTGAACTCAAATCTTGAAGAATAGAAACGCCAAGCTCTTCCGTTTCCAGCATGGTTCTTCTACTTTCTTGGATTCTATCACTGGATTTGTTGATTCTCTCTGTTGACATTAATAATCTTGATCTCTGATCAGCTGATGCCTATTGCATTGCAATCAATTATTACCATCAAAAGATTGAAGTAAAAAGATGTGATTAAGGAAAGAAGGAATGAATATGAATAGACAGAATTTCCATCGAGTAAAAACAGCATCTCAAATTTCTACCATGCTATTCAAATATGTATTAAAACAACTACAAAAACCACAAGAATGTTAAACCAAAGGTGTTGATCTTTTGCTAGACCACGTAATTAGGCTGCTATTATAAAAAATTATAGACAACAGATGAAGTTAGCCATTCACCACAAAAACAAAAGAGGAACTGTAAGTTGCTTTCTGATTTTACTAAAAACTGGGGACATACCAATCGTAATCACACTACATAATAAATGGCTTCAAGATTGCCTGATTTACACATACCGTCAATGCATCAGCCATGCCTGACTCCAACAATTCATCTCGAGCAGCTGCATTTGCATTTCCAAATACAAGTCTTTTAACTTCATTTTTCAAGTTATTGAGATCTGATTTATATTCCCTCAACCTAGCAAGAAGCACGGCCTTAACATTGGGCTGCAAACTTCTTGCCTCAAGGTCCATTTTACGAATCTGAAAAATTATGGCAAAACTCTCATCCCATATGAACAAAAGCAAAGCCAAAAATAGAAAAATAATTGAAATCAATCCCCAAAACAATAACTCTTTACCCAAGACTCCGCTTCATCGATTCCAGTCTTTATTTCCGTAACTTTTTGCTTCTTTTGCTCTGCATGTATACAAGATGAAAGATTCTTAATAAATACCCGTGGCTTTTGTTCCCTTAAAAGGATTTCTCCAAAGTCCAAAACAAATTCTAAATATGAGATAACTCAGTCTCAGAGCATATCCCTTCCAACAAATAAAAGAAAATATACAGGTAAGATATTATTTTATGAGAAATTTGTTGCAAATGATGAATTGAGAAAATCACAGAACATTATCCATACGGAATTTATCTTGATTTATCCACATGAAATCAATCTTAAAGTTATCCACATTGAATTTCTTTCTCTCACTAACAAATTCAGGACCCAGATTCTCTTCCAATGCATATCACAAGCACTCTTTCAAGGCAAAATATTTAACAGAAAATTTAGCCTATCAAATCTTATTCTTTTCTAGTCAGTCAATACACGACAAAGGATGGCACTCCCCTCTCCCTAACCCTTTTCAGATTTTGCACAACCTTTGTAAAACCCCAGGGCTTAAAAGTTACTGAAAACTCCACTTCATATACGGAGAAACATCAAAATTTCAGTCTTTGCAGCATACGCAGATGCAGACAAAATGCATCTTCATCGATTGTAACTACTTTAAGCAGATGGTGCCCATTTCTCACTTGGTTTCATACAACCCAGTTCACATGCTTGAATCTTGCATCAAAACTGAAAACAACCTTACGTTCAAATCAATAAAAAAAAGCGAAAATTTTAACCAAGCATCCCCACAAGCTTCCCACCGCAATAATTCTAGTTCACAAAGACTATAATCTAACTTTTGTTTCCGTTCAAAAAAAAAATATATACATATATATAGTAATTTATAAAGTACAAAAACATATTTAAATCATCCAGTTGAATTATACTGAATTCCAATTAAATAGGAAAAAACAACCCAATTGGACTATGACATAGCTTATCATGTGCCCTAGAATCTGAGCAAGAAAAAAAGGGGAAATTAGAATCACCTCCATCAAGAGCACCAGCTGCCGTACACTTTTTGGAAAGATTGGCCGAGAGCTCGCAGTATTGGCGTTCGTATCCTTCAAACACCTCGCTCATCTTCCCTAATTCTCTCTCTCTCTCTCTCTCTCTTTCTACTCCCTGTTCATTCAAACTATTTTAGCATCGTCTTTGCTTTACCAAATAACAAAAACCATACTTTTTTTTTCCGACAATAAAATCAGATACAAAACCCCCTAAGCGTGATCAGAATTATACAATTTGAACGATTTCAACGGACCTGATTAAGATCGGAGGACTGGAAAGGGTTGCCGGACGTCGACGCAGAAGACCAGTCGTGGATCTCTCTAGATGGTGACAACGCTTTCGGAATAATCAAAACGGCTATGCGCGTGAGGGGACGCTCTCTCTCTCTCTCTCTGTGTCTCGAAAATAAGGCGAAGAATGTAAATGATAACATCACCAAACAAGGCACGCTCTAGAGGGTTACTTGTAACTCTTTGCTGACATCTGTAATTGTGGATTGAATGGTTGGTTGTGAGCAATTCACTAGTTTATTACTATTTTATTTTAATTATCTCGGCTTGGAATTCCACTAAACAGTTCCATGGATTAAAAAAAAAAAAAAATTTATATTACAATTGAGTGGTTTTTAGTTTTTTATCTGTCTTTCACCGAATTAAAAATATTATTTTTATAATATTGGATTTAATGGTTTGATAATTTTTTTTTTTCTTTTGTAACAGGTTTGATGAAGAGTGAAAAGAAATTATGGACATCTTTGTTTTTTTTTTTTTTTTTATTCTCTTGAGATTATCTAAAACAGTTCATTTCAAAATGTTTGAAGAAGTTTTATAATTGATAGTAATTGATCTTTTGCTCAAAAGCTAAAAGCCTTTTTTTTAAAAAAAAAATATTAATTAAAAGTATATATTATAATATAACTTTTTAATACCTAAAAAAAAAAATAATAATAATAATAACAACTTGCTGCTGGCACAACGCCCAAACTACAGGCCTAATCTATAAGGCCCAATAATTAGGCTAAAATTCCAAGCCAAAAATCTCTACTCCTTTCAACCAAAAAAAAAAAAATAATAATAATAATAATAATAAAAATCTCTATCTAATAATATTATATGAATTCTTTTCAACTAGAAAATTAGTTCTACAAAATGAAAAAGTAATTAGCTTAAGTATTTGTTTGGTGTAACAACTTGATAAAAAAAAAATTATCCATAAAAAATCTATATGAAAAAGAATTTATATTAAAACAGTAATAAATATTTATTTTAAATAAAAACTGTATTAAATATTTATTGAATTTTTTTATAATCTAAAAAAAATATTTTTTTTTAAAAATTTAAATTTTAAATTTTTTTATAATAGTTTAAAAAAATTATTTTTCTTATCAACAAATCATTGTTAATTCTCGTCAAACATTTGTATTTTTTGACCAAAAAAAAAATTGTAACGATCAAATGAAATGTTTAGGGCCAAAAAAAAAAAAACTCGATCAAACTCTAAATATTGTTAATTTATTATTGTGCCATTATTTATTTTTGATAAGATGCTATTGTTTACCGATGGAAAAAAATTAAAAATACTCAAGCAAGCCCAGCGTCCCCAGACCAGACAGAAAGGCCCACATAATTGCCAAAATAGGTGGAATAGAGGATACGCGTAGAGGGCAACATGGGCAACTTACTCAATTTAGGAGCGCTGTTTTTACTCTTATCCAAAAACTTAAAAATTAACAAAATAAATAAAGAAATAAATAATACTAATAATAATCCGTTGCAAATTTTGTTTTAATTATTATTTTGGGATGAAAAAAATCCGTTGCTTTTAATATGCTATTTATAGTATCGAAAAGAAGCAGCGATCAATGAAAAGCAAGCAATGAAGTGAGGTTGCTTGCTGGTGGCGCAACGTCCAAAGCTCAGCTCAGCCTAAGCTTAGCTGGCCCACAAGTACACAACTGCTGTTTAAAAAAGAAAAAAAAAAAAAAAGACACCAAGGACACCTTCTTCATCTTCTGTTCTCATTCGCTTTCCCCATATTCCAAATTCCAAAGCAATTTTCTTTGTTTATTTTCCGACAAGAGCAGGAGGGTTTTTGTTTGTAATCGAAGAATATGATTCTGTCGGCTCTCTTGACATCCGTGGGAATCAATCTGGGGCTGTGCCTGTTGTTTTTCACTCTGTATTCCATACTCCGAAAGCAGCCTGGCAATGTCGGCGTCTACGCACCGCGTTTGGTTGCTCAAGGACAATCTCAGGCCTCTGCTGAATTCAACCTGGAGAGGTTGTTGCCCACTGCTGGTTGGGTCAGGACGGCTTGGCAACCCTCCGAGGAACACCTCTTGTCCACCTTGGGCTTGGATGCTGTCGTCGTCGTCCGTATTTTCATTTTCAGGTTTTTTTCTTTTTTTTTTTTTTGTTTTTTTAAGAAAAACCCAAAAAAAAAAAAAAGAAAAAAAAAAGCTTTTTGCTACTTAATATGGCGGAATAAGAAGTATAGGACTTCGTTGTGTAACTCAGCAAGATTCTTTCTTTTCTTTTTTTCTCCTTTTATTTATTTATTTATTTTGGATGTTTAATGATCTGATTGCTATTGTTAACTTGTGTCTGTTGCAGTTTGAAAGTATTTACCTTTGCTGGGATTGTTGGAGTCTTCGTTCTTATCCCTGTTAATTTTCTCGGAAACCAGCTTAGTGAGGATTTTTCTGATCTGCCTAACAAGTCTTTAGATTCTTTCAGTATTTCAAATGTTAACGTCGGCTCAAACAGGTGAATTGTTAGGTCACTAAATGATCATAATTTGCCCCATTGTGTTTTAGTAAGCATTAAGCATAACTCTGAGTGCGAAAAACCTGACTACTGCCTTGCTCTTTCTCTAGGTTATGGATTCACTTTTGTGCTGCGTATGTTTTTACTGGAGTTGTCTGCTATTTTCTTTATTGTGTAAGTAATACCCTGCTTCGTTTTTTGTTCTGGTAATGCCACATTGGTTGTGGTTCAAAAAACCATACAGCAATCTGAATTTCATGACTATATGGTCTGCAGGAATCTTTATATATATCTTCAAAAAGAATAGCCTACTTCTATTCATGCAAACCTCAGGCTCATCAATTTACGGTATTAGTTCGAGGTATTCCTGTCTCACCTGAAAGCAGCTGCGGGGAAACTGTTGAGAGATTTTTTACTGAGTATCATCCTTCTACTTATCTTTCACATACAGTACTCCGACGAACCAGTAAAGTTCAAGGTCTTATTGTAAGCAATTTGTATATGGTTCTATGTTATCTAGACTTTATAACCTCACGCTCAGAGTTTTGTTTGGGAACTTAATTGCTTGCATTTTCATCAAAGGTATTCATATAAATGGGTGGAATAAAATTCCCTTTGGGCAATCTATATGATATCTATACATACCTAATCGAAAATTTAATTTCCCCAGTGTACATATGGCTTAACTCAACACCTGAAAACTGTTTTCTAACAACACAAGTTTAGGTATATCAGCAATGCGGCAATATCTTGATCCCTGAAGTTGCAATATTAAAGTCATTTATTGCCAAGACTTAGGATTTCATTCATGGGGTTGACTGATGATGGACCTTTAAATTATTCACTGACTTTAGATAATTAGTTTATACTTCATACTATCATTTATGCATTTATAGTTACTTTTCTGGAACGTGAAAACTTTATCCTTCTGAATCAGGATTTTTTTTTAACCTCTTGTTGGACCAATTAGTCTGTTTCTGATGTGTATGCTGTATACTTCTTTTTTTGAACATTTTGTACTGTATACTTCAGAGAACTAGAAATCTGACAAAATTTGTTGCATGCTGCTATTTCCTGATGAAGTTATTTTTTTTTTTTTTTTTTTTCCTTGGATACAAAAATTCTATTTATTGGTTCTTTCTTTGATCATGTTGGATCTCTGACAACCACATTCTTTATTCTTTATAGAGTGATGCAGAGAAGATCCGCAAAAGGCTTGCCCATCTGAAACTTAGCACCCAATCTGAACAAAGGTTCAGGCGTGATGGATTTCTGGGGATATTTGGACGCAAAGTTGATATCATAGATCACTATGAAAGGAAACTCGGAGATTTGGAAGATAATCTGAGAATGGAGCAATCATCGTTAGGAAAGGTATAATAGATTAATGCAATGGAAGTATATCATATGAAAGAAAGCCAAATATAATTTAGATTTTATTAGTGTGACACTTGGAAGAGCCAAGCTTTCGTATGGAAAGCAGCAAGGAGGTAACTATCTTGCCTAGACAAAGTACTGAAAATATTTTCTCCAATGTCTAGTTTTCAAAATCTTTTGAACAAACAAATCAACAATTTGGCACGTTCCCTCATCTTTATGCACTTCAAAACTTGTTTTCAATGTTACCATAAACTGCATAAGCTAAAATCAAGAATAAGAATAAGACAAGGCATCAGTGTCAAAAAATTGAAATGATTTCATTGTATAGACTACTTGTTTTGTCACTGCCTGGCAGAAACAAAAAGTATTGGAGAGGAAAAGGCAAAGTTCATAGTTTTGTAGTATGTGCCGATGCTTACACATGCATGATTATTTATGACTAACCAAGACCCTTATTTTTGAAAATAAATATTGGCGTACATTCCTTATCAAGGATGGCGGAGGCATTGGCTGAAGTGACCCTGCTCTTGACATGAATATAAAAAATAAAAGTATAACCAGCTCTAAAATTAAAACATGCTAGTGAAATGTATATTGATCCAATAAGATGAGGGGCTTATTTTTTGTTTTCTACACTGCTAATTAGTGACTTCAGAAATTACTTACATGTGCGATCTAGTACATATACTGTCATCTCAAGGATTACTTCTAAAAATTGAATTATTTTTGTATGAAGACAACATATTAATTCTTTCAAATTCAGCAGGAAGTTCCAGCTGCCTTTGTTTCGTTCAAGTCACGACTTGGTGCTGCAATAGCTTTGCACATACCACAAGGGGTCAATCCCACAGAGTGGGTTGCTGAACGAGCTCCGGAGCCCCAGGATGTTCACTGGCCTTTCTTCTCTTCATCATTCATAAAAATATGGATATTCAAGCTAGTAGTGGTTGTTGCATGTGTTTCTCTTACCATTCTATTCCTCATACCGGTTTTAATAGTGCAAGGTCTTACTAATCTTGAGCAGTTGGAAACCTGGTTCCCTTTTCTGGAAAGCATACTGAAATTGTAAGTGAGAAATTTTCTTTATCAATTCTCCTTCTCTAATTGCAAAATATGCAGGCTTTTAAACCACCTTTTTTTTTTTTTTTTCCCTTGGGTGTGAGGGAATGGGGCTTGACCAAGCATCCGTACACCTTCCCATCTATTTCTGTTTATACTTTTAATAGCATGTAATCTAGTACAGGAACCTACAAATGAGAAAAACAAAAATAATAATTTCTTAAAGTTCAATTTTGTTTAAGGATTTTTCCATTGGAAAGGACACTAGGAGAGACTGGAAGTTAGTTTCACCGTCATTAATTGTGTTTTTGTAATTGTTTGATTGTATATATCTAAAGTTTTCTCCAATTACTTTTTAGCAAGATGATACTAAAGTTCCGGTATTTCTTGTCTTGCAGAAATGTTGTCAGTCAAGTCATAACAGGATATCTTCCTAGTCTTATTCTTCACTTGTTCTTATCTTTGGTGCCACCCATCATGATATTTTTTTCTTCCATGCAAGGATACATGTCTTTCAGTCAGATAGAAAAAAGTGCATGTACAAAAGTATTGTGGTTTACCATCTGGAACATTTTCTTTGCAAATGTACTATCAGGATCAGCTTTGTATCAGGTTAACATCTTTCTTGAGCCCAAAAAAATTCCAAAAGTGCTTGCTGAAGCAGTTCCCTCACAGGTGATATAATTTTTCCTTTATTAGTTTGTATCTCTTTGAAATAATCCACTGATGTATTATGAAGTTATAGATAACCCCATTGCTTCACGAGTACTTTGGTTTTTCCGTTTCCCTTTGGTTAAAATTTTTATCCATTAAAATAGAAGTTTCTGGAATATTATTAGGTTTAAATTCAATTTGTAAGATGTTTTCTGTTTCAGTCATTCTTTAATATTGTTAAGGTTAGCGTAATTCTTAGTTGTCAAAAAAAAAAAAAAAAAAAAAAAAAAAAAGGGAAAAAGAAAGGGTTAGTGTAATTCTTCCTCAATGTATATATGCTCTCCTTCATTGAGAGAAATGTATTTGCTCATCCTTGACTGGAATTGGATTTGGATGGGGGCATTTTGCCTCGTATAGTTGCAAACATGAATAGTTTGAGCTCACTTGTGTAAGTTGCCTCTTTTAATACCTTCGCTTTATCTAAAAACAAAAATGCCAAAGGTCAGAAATGCATCTAAATCAGCCCTTCCTGCATTTTGCACGGCATTGAGTACTGACCTCACAAATAAATTGAGAGCAAAAACAAGAACTATAGAGTTTCTAGTTGTTTACAGAGGATGCCAATTAGTCCTTACCACCCATCATTCTTATAACACAATAAAGAACATGACGTAAGGTTCTGTTTTTTGGGTGCAGGCAGCATTTTTCATTGCTTATGTTGTGACATCAGGTTGGACCAGTCTATCTTCAGAACTATTTCGGCTTATTCCCTTGATTTGCAGTTTTTTCAAAAGACTATTTGCCGGAAAAGATAGTAATGAATTTGATGTTCCATCAACTCCTTATCATAGTGTAGTTCCCAGAATTGTCTTCTTTGGACTCCTTGGTGTGACATACTTCTTCTTAGCTCCACTGATTCTACCATTTCTTATAATTTACTATTGTATGGGATATATAATCTATCGCAACCAGGTTAGTTAAATGTCTTTCTCTTATTATCTTTAGCTTTGGGTCGAGAATATTTTGGTTTGAGTTTTTACTGAGACATTAATAGAATCCTTATGGAACTATAACTTGAAAGTAGGATCTCTGAATGTTCCTACACATGTTTCAGAATTATAGGCAAACAACTTGACAATTTTTTTTCTGTAAACTTCTAAATTCGATCTTCATGTTTTCTAATGATTTGGTTACTTGTTTCTACAGCTACTGAATGTATATTCATCCAAGTATGAAACTGGTGGAAAGTTTTGGCCGATAGTGCACAATTCAATGATATTTTCTTTGATACTGATGCATGTTATTGCAATTGGTATATTTGGGTTGAAAAAGCTTCCCTTGGCTTCCTCTTTGATCATTCCTCTTCCAATTTTAACACTACTTTTCGATCAGTACATCCGACGTCGATTCCTGCCGATATTCAAAGCTTATCCAGTCGAGGTACATTGACACACTATATTATGATATTTGTCTGTTTGTTTTTCAGATTACTAC
Organism: Ziziphus jujuba; assembly: GCF_031755915.1. Lineage (NCBI taxonomy): Eukaryota > Viridiplantae > Streptophyta > Magnoliopsida > Rosales > Rhamnaceae > Ziziphus > Ziziphus jujuba. The sequence continues at coordinate 29,661,366 of NC_083382.1, read as the reverse complement.
ATAATTATAATTCTAGGTAATTGGAACTTCACTAATGTGTCCAAAGGTCGATATAATTTGTAACTATCACTTTTCCTGGATACTGTGTTTTATGCAGTGCTTGGTAAACAAAGATAGAGCAGACGAGAATGATCCTGCCATGGCTGAATTTTTTGATAAGCTAGTGTCTGCATACAGAGACCCAGCTTTGGATCCATTACAATATTCAAGAAACACCGACGGACAAAACGCTCCTCTTCTTGGTGCAGCTGAAGTTTGAAGAGAGGGCAATTCCAAAATAGTTTGTGGTTGAAGCTAATTAATGTTTATATACTAATTTTTTGAATATCATGTTCTTTGGTTGTAAAGTATGTTTTCGTTTTGCTTTTTCTGTTGTGGTTATGATTTGTTAGAGGGCTTTCTATTCCTGTATATGGATGAGATTTAGGAACAGTTTCCTCAGTTTCTGTTTTCTTAAATTTGCTTGTAATGATTCTCACTTACAACATGTAAATTAAAGCCTGACCCTTTTATGAGTAATGGATTGGATTTGGCCGACTAGAATGGTAAAGCCAATTGCTTTCTCTCAAATCTTAGAAACAAATAAATAAAACCAACAGCCAAACAAACAAACAAACAAAGGAGTAAAAGGAATACTTCCAAGTGGAAGAAAGTCCTACATGTTATTTGGCAGAAAATGATATTTGTCAAAAGGAAAGAAAACTTCCTAAATTTTCACAAGTGGCTAGCGGTTTCCATTGTGTTGTAAATTATTGTTCTTCTATCATTGTTGTCAAAGATAACACAAAATTTAAAAAATATAATTTAATGAAACTACAACTGCTCTATATAATTTAACTTTGTTTTGGGTATGAAAAATTATATTTTGATTACTGAAATAAGAGTTATTTATGGGGCATTCTCAGCATCCAACTGTTTTCAGAAGTTAAAGTTTTGATCATGTAATCAACAAGTGGCGTCTACTTCAGCACGAATTGATGAGAGAACCTTGCCTCCTTTTATTTTTTAATTTCTGACGAACAAATAAAATATATAACGTTTTCTTGTATTCTGGGCCCCGAGGCTTTTTAAACAGACAAAATAAAAAAGATTAAGAAAACTCAGATATTGTGCCTATCGACCTCCACGTGGAGTTGTTAGAATGGTCATTGGAAGGTTCCTATATAAGACAAAAAATAACTTTTTGCTTTTTTTCTTTAATAAATAAACTAATGCATCAGGAAAAATAAAAAAGAAAAATGGGAAATTGATGAACAAATCATCACACTTGGCGGCAAAACAAGGTGTTAGATCGTTCAATTATAATTTTTTTATTTATTTTTTTAAAAAATGAATAATAGAAAAAATTGCTTTTATATATATGGGTTCACACCAAGAATAAGAAAAAGAAATGGAAAAAATTTATTGTAAAACGTATAAAAAATAAAAAATAAAGTCATGTCGGAAATTATAATAACAACCAAAAAAAAAAAATTTGTTAGAAATTGTACTGATGTGGCAAATGTTATAACGAAGCTCAGTTACTAATTTAAATTCAAAAATTTAAGTTGACAACTCACAGACATCTTATAATTTCTAATATAAAATGAGGAACATGTTTTTATCTATTAAAATTCATAATAACAATATATATATATATATATATATATAAATAAAGAGTTTTGTTATTTTTCACCATATAGATAATCATCAATTTTTTTTTGAACATTTACAAAATAATTTTTATCTAATTATATCTGTAAATGGTTTATCAAATTTTATTTAATGGTAAATCAATACTTATTTATGTGATGAATTTTAAATATGAAAATATTTAAATAATATGATATGTAGGTTTCACTTGTAACCATTTGTAAATAATCATAAATAATATTTTTCTATATTATTTTTGTGGGTGTGATAGACTGTGGATGACGTATACTGATTCTATGAAAGTGGGTGTTTGGTGGTGCAAATTTATAATTTGAAACGGTGGAGTTGAAGGGGACAAAGACCAACACAAAAATTAAGAAATGTGGAAGAAGAAAGATTGTCGGCATAGCATTTGGACTTCTTCATATCTCTTCTACTATTATGGCCGCCATACAATCCTAATAATTCATTTTATTTGCTTGCTTATTATTCTTTCTTTTCTTTTTTTATTTAACTATTTTAAAAATATGTCCATTTTTCAATCTTGTCTTCCTCAATGTTTATAATAATGTTCTAATATTTTTTTTTTTCCCTTATTCGACGTCATAGAATACCAATTAATTTTCCAAAGTAATTTTTTTTTCTTTTTTTGCAGGGAATTTTTCTAAAGTCAGTCAGAAAAAACAGTTCTAAAATTTTGTGAAATCTTTGATTTTGTAAAAATTGATTTGTTAAAAACATTATCAACACTTTTGGCATTTATTTAATTAAAAAAATTAACAAACTGAAGAATATATCTTTATAATCCATGACTTAACCACAGGTGGAATCTTCCTTTTTATATGCTTAATAAACTACAAAGCATATAACAATTTACAATAAATTTATTATTAAAATTAGAACAAGTCCGGGAACATCCTTATCTCAGCTTTGTGAGTGACGAGAAGCCCATCAATAAAGATAATAAAATATTATTAATTGCAACAAAATATCATATTTAATAATCAATGCAATTCTGTGTAACTAAATTTAAAAAATAAAAATAAGTACCTCCTGGTGCCAAATTTAATATAATTTGAGGTGGGGCATTGGAGAAATCGTTTCTCTTGATCTGAATCATTGACGACACCTGCTAAAGCTAAACAATAAAGAGATATAAAATATTTTTAAAAAATATAAAAATTAACTGGTTAATTATCCAAAGCAATGTTTTTAACCTTATTAGGGGATGAAAGTGAATTTCATATAACAAGAGAAAAAATTTTGCCTTACTAGTTATCGTGGTCTGTATTTGTCATTTTGTATATTTATGTTAAAAAAATCTCTTATTGATCAATATTAAAATTAGAAATTAATTATTAACATCCACTGTCTCGTTTTGATTAGTTTAGAAAAAAAAATGTTAGGAAATCAGTTAATTTGGAATTTTGATAACATGATATTTATCAGAAGTTTGATTGTGAGTAAAGTTGATATATATATATATATATATATATGCTTTCTCTTTGCTAGTTTTATTAAGACAACGATTTCTGTGAACTGAATTTAGTTTATAGTATAATACAAGAATATTCTTAGACTTAATTCTCACAAGCATACACAATAGATCAGATCTAATTTCCAAATGTTGTCCCAATAAGCATGATTTCGGGTAGATTAACTGTAGTAAGTTGGTGATTTTTGTTGGTGCAAAATTCCCAACCTTTCACAACAGTTCACTTCTTTAATTTATTTATTTAATTTTTTTTTTTTTTCCTTCTACTCCTCAAAGCTAACTTATATATAGAAATATGAAATAATTCAACGCACAAAATTTTTTATGGTGTTTGAAAAAAATGTTTTTCAATACATATATGCAGTAGACTCACGTCACCCTGATGTTGCCATTGCTTATGATTCGTATTAGATGGTTTTGCTAATGCATGTACTTGTTTTCATACCTGTTTTCATATGATACAAATGGAAAAGCTACAAAATGTGCTTTTCACCATGGTGATGACTTCTATGTATGCTAGTATTTGATAATTCATTTTAAAAAATTATGATAAAAATATTTGAAAAAACAAAGGTGGTGAACCATTCAGGGCCTACATTTGGAAAATTTAATAATAATGTTTTGCATTGTAAGAGAGACGTTGATATTGTTGGCCAAGTCAAAGCAAATAATATTATATATCACTTAATTATTTGGCAACAACATGGCTTAATCATGAGTATCTAGTTTCTTCATCATCAGAGAAACCTCCATATGGGTTTGATTGATATATATGAAGAGCAAAAATTAAATAAGAACAAAAAACATGACAACAAAATTAAGCAGTGGTATTATGGAAGAAGACCATTTCAAACTTAGACCTTTCATTTTGAAAGGATCTTTTACTTCTTCCATATAAATATGCACATCACAAACACAACTTCTAATATAGTTGAGAAACAATATATATATACATATATACATATAGCCTTTCACTTCCAAGTCCCTCAAAGCCAGTCTTAGAAGAGAAATAAGATAAGTAGAAAAAAATATGGCAAGAAAGAGAAAGGCAGGAGAGCAAGGACTAGTGGAAGACAAGAATTGTAGCAATGAAGGAAACATTGGTAATTGGAATGAGATGGTGAAGGAGGCTGCCGCAGCTGCCGCGCTAGGAGGAGCAAGGAGAGCTCGAAAGCGATTCGTTGGAGTCAGACAAAGGCCATCAGGCAGGTGGGTGGCCGAGATCAAGGACACCATACAGAAGATAAGAGTTTGGCTTGGGACATTTGATACAGCAGAGGAAGCAGCCAGAGCATATGATGAAGCAGCATGCTTGCTTAGAGGTGCCAATACCAGGACAAATTTCTGGCCTTGCTCTCCTTCTTCCTCTTCCTCTCCTGCTCTTCCTTCCAAGATTACCAATCTTCTCCTCCAGAGGCTCAAAGCAAGGAACAACTCTGCTGCTGCTAATGTTGCTGCTGCTTCTTCTTCTTCTTCTTCTTTTTCTTCTTTGGCAAGCAACCATCAACAAAAGCAACATTCAGAGGAAGAAGAAGATGCTGATTTTACCCAATTCACTGATTTCCTTAATGATCCTGAAGATTATACCCCCAGCAACAATAACACCATGAATATTAGCCAAACCACCATTGACTACATGACATCGAGCTTCGAATCCTGTCTGAATGGAAAGGAGGAAGGAGTGCATATGGATTCTGGTCCAAGTGACGGTGGACAGAGTTCAAGTGGGGAAGGAATTAATTCTGGAGCTGAAGAAGATGGAGAAGAAGAAGAAGAAGAAGGAAATGGAGATGTGGGTTTGTTGGATTTCCAATTTGTGGATGATGTTGGATCATCTTGCTACTATTCCCCTTTTGAGATTGCTGAAGAGATAGTTGAACCAGTGGAGCCTGCAGACAGCTATTATGGAGATGAGCCTTCTATGCTTAGAGAAGCAATGAAGAGGATGAAATATGAGAGGAAGTTCTCAGCTTCTCTATATGCTTTCAATGGAATTCCAGAATGCTTGAAGTTAAAGCTAGAAGGAGGAAGGAATGTGAAGGGAAGAGGAAGAAGGTCTGAACAATTAACTAGTCTGCAAAAAGCATGTTGTAAGAAGAATGAAAAGGAGATGGCAAAACAGGAATGTGTGCAAGTGATGGGAAAGAAAGAAGAGGAAAAACCAGAATGTTCAAACGAAATGGGATCTTCTTCTTCTTCTTCTTCTTCTTCCTCCTCCTCAAATTTGAGCAATGATGGTGAACTTTTGCTATGGAGCTCGCTTGATCTTCCGCCCATATGCTCTGTTAACTAATATTTAACATTTCCTTCTCTACTATAGAAGGGGCTCACTATAGATATTATAAATGCAAAAGCTGATTTTCTGATAAGTTATGAGCAAATTAATATGAAATTTAATGCAAGCATTCTGTAATAAAGCTTTTCTTCTATTTCTTTTCATTTATGTTATTAACATCCAAGTTACTTCGATTCTGAAATATTTTTGCCTTGTGAAGCATGTCTATGTCGATGGAATTACTGAGTATACAAGCAAAGACAAAAAATAAAATAAAAAAAAAGACTTTTAAGAAATTTAATAATAGTATAGGAAGAATATAATTTGGAGGAAGGATATGCAAAGCGTAAAATAGACCTGGTTTAACAAAAGCGAATTACATAAATTGAAGCCCGTTTGGCAATCTAAATTGAAACCAGTTTGGCAATCTGAATTCGTGTTTCCTTCTTTTTTCTTTTTTTTTGGGGCTGCGAGTAAGCTTGAAATTGAATTTGGATTTCTTTTTTTGTTTGATCTTGTGTTTGTTTGGTGGAAATATGTTTTAATGTATATGATATGGAATTGCTTATGTTATGGTTGGATTTATGGTAATTTTTATAAATTGTCAATCGGTTTGCAAGGATTTCAAAAAAAATATATCAATTATAAAAAATAAAAATAAAGACCATCTCGTTCCATCTCTAATTGAGGAATTCTCATAATCGTTCCGCATCTAAAAAAATAGAAAAAATACGGAGATGATGAAAAATTCCTTGCAGGAACAGAAAATGGGATTTCAAAAACCGATCCCGCCCCATGCTAAATATATCACCAAAGATAAGTGATTCAACTTTCCTGTTCACCCATACAAAAAGTAACAGTGGGTTGCTCATGTATGAGGAAGTCAGGTGGGACAAGGATTCCCTTAGTTCAGAACAGGGATATCTGTTCCAGTCCCATTTTCCCGTATAATTATTATTTATGTTATTATTAAGAAATAAATTTTTAATTTTTTTTTGGGATCTTTTAAAAGAATATATTTTAAAAACTTCGTTAATATTTTTATATTCTTTTTAAAGCAAATAATATATATATATATATATATATATCAAATAGGAACAATATATATATATATATATAAATTGCCATCCAAAACTGTTTATTTTTTTTATAATTCTTCGTTCTTCATTCTCATTTATTTTTTAGTTACTAAAAAATATTATTCACGCGTCTGACACCGGGTATTGTGGTAGCTAATTGGGTGTAACGGTAACTAAATTGGTGATGAATTCCATGCAAATTTTACAGGATATCCCGCCTTATGTGAAGGTTATCTTTTAACAACAACAAAAGATAGAAACAGATATTTTCAATAAAATTTAAAGCATTGCTCTTTCATTGGTGAGTAAGCAATGTTCTTTTATTTTGCTTTGGCAGAACCTCGAAGCAACCTACCATTCACATAGATGTTAGCAAATGTTAATTGTTTTAACTGTTAACAACCATCGCCTCCATTTGTTCTTGATGAATCCCTTATCCAGAAATGGCAAAGCACATTCATATTCATCATGCATGTAGATATTCTTTAGTTATGTTACAATCTATATACACACATGTACAAGAAAAGAAGTTGCTGTGAATTTTCAGTAGAAAAGATTATAGAACTCTAGAAAGATAATTCATTTTCATAACATCGAGGAAAATCTAGGAAGAGTACAAACAAAGAGAAAACCCAGACTAGAAGCGAGTAGGCCAGTACGAGCAATGATCAGCTCATAACAACTATTACCAAATAAAACCGGTAATAATGTGAAAAAAAGTGCTCAAACTGATGGATGATTATATTTACATTGCTAGTGGCTTCCTTTTTCTTTTTCTTTTCTTTTTCTTTTTTTTTTTTTTTTTTTTTTGTTTTTTTATTCACAAGTATACCAGTAGATTCACCGTCGACTACTTGTGAGCCTAGCATTGTTATTTCTAAAGAACACGCAACTGCGCAAGGAAGGCAGCACAAAGATCCAAGAACAGGAACTGCGGACCGTGTACCCTTTGCAGATCAAGCAGATACTTCTCCTCCCGAGTTTTGTAAAGCTGGCAAAACAAAACCCAAACCAACAGCAGTATATTAGCATTTTCATTGGCCAAAATTATTTGAAATGATGAGCCATCTTGAACTCCTTCCATATCAGAGGTCTTGCTTGCATCCAAGAAAGATTTTAGAAAGAGATATGGTTTGAACTTGTATGTCTCTTGAAAATAGTAATCGCAAGTGAGGGTGGGTCTACCATTCTTAAATTTATAATCAAGTGAATGAAATTTGTTAAAATCATACTATTAATAGCCCGTTTAGTTACTCATAACAAATATATAGATCATAGCAACAAAAAAAAAACATTTAGTGTAGCAGAAAAAATTACCTGCACTTCAAATTTCACCACATTTGGCGCCTTCATAACACCATCAGTTTCAATGATTGTGGACTCATCCCCAAAGTAATGATTACTGTGCACATTATTGTTAACCATGCCTTCATTATGTCCAGGAATGCAAGGAATCCACCTACACTTCATGTTATAATGTCCAATCTTTTTCCAACCAACATGCAATTCTTGCAAAGCTTTAAGAACTTCTGTCATTATTTCACGAGGGTGGGCTCGAGACTGGCAAAAGAAAGGCAAAGAATATGATCAATAATCATAATATCTTGATGTCAAAACTGTTTAGCCCAACACTGCCGTAAATATCCCTTGGTGAGCTCAACATAATTTCGTAGGCCTCTAAAATTCATATGGATTCAACTATATAAACATTCTTTGAAATAATAAGGCACAGGATGGAAGCAAGTAATGACAATCAAAATGCTAAACTATCAACCTGTTTACTCAATTGACTAGTCTCAAAGTGCTACAACATGGCTTCCAAGTGCTAATTGATAACATAAATTGCAGAAACTTAACCTGAAGTCCAAGCGCCCATTTCTTTTCCACAGGCAACTGTTGTCTCAGTCCCATCCCTTGATAATCTGCATATCCTGAAAGACGATGCCCAACAGGGGAAGCAGCAGGCTCACTTTGTTGCATTCGGTTGAAACTCTGTTCCTAGTCAAAATTAAGATAAAGTCCACTGAAAATGACTCCAATTCTAAATGACAAGATGCAAAACAAAAAGAAAGAAACATAAAACCAAGAAATTTGATAGAAATAATTCATGCTCAGAAATTTGATAAAATCATCAGGCAAGAGAGAGAGGTTCAACCCTAAGATATATGGGTCTTCAGGGTGCAAACCTATGCTATGGAGGTCCTTGGCAGCAAACTTTATACACCTATGAAAAGCATGCCAAGGCAGTTCACTCAAGCCTTAATTTGCATGTATTTATCAAGGGGAGAATAAATGAAGCCCCCTGAGTACTATTTTATCATTCATCTAATTCTTTTAGGCTTCCTCTCTATTAGCAATCAAGTTACTGATTATGTTCTCTTTAAGTTTCTTTGTTGATAATTTGCTTTGATTTTGCACAAAGTTATCACCTATAGCAGTCAAAATCAAACTCCATCAAACTCAAAACTCCTAGTAGAAAATAATTATCTTATAATCCTAATTTCCATCTTAATAAAGATAAAATAAAATGCCAGCAACAATTTTGTCAGGAGAAAAGGAAATAAGAAAAGAAAAAGTACCATGGCTTCCTGGAACTCAGCTCCAAGATAGCCACTGGAAACACGGAATCGGTTATCCAGTAGCAAATAGTATGCAACAGTACCCTGAAATATGCAGCAACCAATGAGACAGGTGAAAAATGATAAAGAAAATGAGTTGTAAAGGTTGATACCTCATTTTGTACTCTGTTGCGAAGAGATTCGACCAGTTGATTCCTGTCAAAGCCCATCTTAACCACCTCCTGAAGAATCTCTTCATCAATCTGCATAACACAAGCAAGCAAAATATTAATATGTGGCATAAACAATCAAATCCAAGTGACCCAAAATGAATTGCCTAGGATCCGGAGATAAACCCTGTTATTAATTCCTATTATAACATTGAGACCCAATGACAGACTACAAATAACATACGGAAGTACTTAGGCATAAGAAAATCAAATGATTCATTGTTGTTAACCATGGAGTATAAACTGTAGCTATTTCTCAATTGTATACAAAATATATACCACTTTCATCTTTCACTTGTGGCAACAAACTGTGTATTTATTATAAGCTTGAACAAGGAAGAAATTAAAACACTCAGCAGACCTTTTTGGCTTGTTGCATCGTATCTGGTGGGGGCACAGCTAAATAACGTGGAAGATGAGCCTGGAACCATGGATGCTGGCGAATCTCCGGAATGGTCACTCTCTTCATTGGATCAACCACAAGCATCCTTGGGATCAAGTCTCTTGCACCAGGTGATAAATGACTTGGAAGAGTGTATATCCCACCCTGCAGGACAAAATAGCAGGTTCAACGCACAAGACTTCTAATCTTTGTAAATTATAGAAAGTTGAGCATAATAAGAATTAGACATAGGAAGCAATATAAGCATAACATAGTAAAACAAAGAAAAAGAAAAAGAAAAAACAAGAGAACATAATCTTAAAAATACTAAAATAACTGCACTGCTGATGATGGAAAGTGAAAAACAAAGCAAGTACAAAGGTCAACTGTCATAATCAGCCAAAACATTCCAGATATGGGAACTATTAAACAAGGACTAGCTCTGCAAACTGTAACGCAAGTTTCGAAGTCAACATAATATGCATTTCAAACATTCCAAATTGAAGTCTAAGATTCAGAAAACCAACCAATTAGATAAAAACAAAGCATCTATAATCCCAACATACTTTTCTAATAAAGTATACCATTTAGCAGACTATAGTCATCAGTCATTGTAGATTAGTTGAGCTGATACATTAAAGTAAGTCAGTCTAGCAATACCTTAATTTTCTTGAATAGGTTTGGAATGTTTTCATCGTCAAAAGGAAGTGTCCCACAAAGAAGAGCATACAATATAACACCACAGCTCCAGACATCTACTTCAGGCCCAGCATACAACTTCCCAGAGATAACCTAAAAATGAAAAAAATAAAATAAAATAAAATAGAACCTTTATGAAAGCATAACTAAGAAATAAAAGGATAATATTCTCAAAAGTTCCTAACAAAATAATAAAATAATATTTGGATGGTAACTTTATACCTCTGGGGCAGCATAATTTGGGCTTCCACAACTGGTCTTCAGAAAATGACCATCACGCATTATATTGCTCAGACCAAAATCAGCTATTTTAACATTGCATTTGGAATCCAAAAGCAAATTCTCAGGTTTAAGGTCTCTATGAACCACCATATTCCTATGGCAGTACTCCACTCCAGAAATTATCTGCCTCAGGAAAAGGAATTTCCAATTGTACAATATGGAAAGATAACAAAATAAACACCAAGGAAAGTCTACCAAATAAAATCCAAACCTACCTGCTGAAAAAAGTTACGAGCTTCATCTTCCTGCAATCTACCTTTCTCTACAATATAATCAAAGAGCTCTCCAGACTTAACATACTCCATCACAACATAAATGTCTGAAGGTGTCTCTATAACCTCATACAATCGTATAATGTGAGGATGCATAAACAATCTTAATATTTTGATTTCTCTTCTCACTGCACCAAATTTGAGAGACAAAAGAAGAGAAAGGCATATAAGCCATTACTAATCACCTTAAATGAAATACAACACACATGGAAGGAATTAAACTGCTAGGAACCATACAGGAAACGGATAGAAGAGCTTTACTTTTACTCTTAAGAGTCAACGATTTCCATTAAAAGAAAAATAAAAAACCAGAATTCTTGAGGGCCATCACATAAGAAAATAAAAGAAACCTTTTTCTTCCATTTCCATGTTTTTTATCTTGCGCCGGTTCAGGATCTTGACAGCAACTTTATGGCCAGTCAACGCATGCTCTGCGATTTTGACCTTGCCAAAAGAACCAATCCCAAGTGTTTTCCCAAGCTTGTAATTTGGTAAAAACATATCCACATTGCTACCCCCTCGGGCAGTTGATCCATCCATTTTTGCTACCTAAACCCAAACTAAAAAGTTAAAAAATAAAAATAAAAAAAATAAATAAATAAATAAAAAAAATTGAGAGAGAGAGAGAGAGATTCAAATAAGCAAGAAAAATATTACACCCACAAACATGGATTATATTACATCTAGCTACTTACCTACACTATCTTCCACAACTCACTTTGAAAACTTCATTGCTACACAAAAGAACTGCATAATATGAAGCTAATTTACAATGGGGTTACAAAAAATTTAGACTTTTGCTTGCTGAGATGCTTAGACAAGTTTATTAGGATATTCCAACTTCCAAGTAACATGTTATTCTTCTCTTTCCAATCCACCAACCCCAAAGTGGTTTCTAAAAGATTTCCTTTTTTTTCTATTTCAGACTACGCATTTTATAGGATTCCAGAGAGATCAATTACCTCCAAAAACTGATCTCACTACCAACACAGTATAATGCAATTTTACTTGGGAATTTCACCCAACCCAACAAATTAAATTAAAATTATACACATAACTAAAACCCATAACGAGCAAAAATTACTCAAAAAAAAATACATTTAAAATAAAAAGGCAGAAAATTTATAATTATTCGGAAGAAAAATGAGATCCGGGACACAAATTTTGCAAAAGTGAAAAAGAAAGAAACAAACTTGAGAGGTTGATGAGGGATTAAGGGAGGGAAGAAGTTAGATTCGTATCGATCTGAAAATGGAAAAGCGATTTGGGGCTCATAAACCAAAGAAAAACAATTAAAATCGAAAAAAGAAAAACAAAAAGAAAAAGCTAACCCAGCAGGAATGAACGCCGGTGTGAAGATGCCGGCGACGGGTGGTGGTGGTGATGTTCGATGCTCTTCCCTCTTCTTCCTCCTCCTCCTCCTCCTATCTCTTTCTTCTCTTTTTGCAAACGCTTGGCTCAGAGCTCGATCTTCGAACACAACGCTTTTTTGTTGCTTTCTATTTTTATAAAAAAAAACTATTTTTTTATTTTATTTTTTTAGAAAACTATTTAGTAAAAAAACAAAATGAAACAAGGACCGGGGGGAGAGAGAGAGAGAGAGTTTTAACGGGTAATGAGAATGGGCAATGTGTGTGTGTGTGTGTGTGTGTGTGTGGTGGGGGTGGTATAAAGAAATAAATTCGACATTGGGTCTGTGATTTTGTGTGTAAAATATTTAATTTTTAATCAGATGGGTGGAATTAAAAAGATTGTGGGTCCCGCTGAGTCGATGCTGATTCGGATGCTGATGCTGCTGCTGATCCTGATGCTGATGCTGATCCACGCCCACGCGCACGCACCACCACCTTTGTCACATTATTCGCTAATTTCTTTTCCAACTTGTTTTTGTTTTATCAGAGTGCCGAAAGCACAGTCTCTCTCCAAAATTCGATATTGACTATAATATTAAAAAATCACATCACCATAGGATTAAAAAACAACAACAACAACAATAAAATAGTAATTTCTCATATATCAACGACCCCTTATTAAAGTCGCTGGTGTTGCTTTCTTTCGTTTCTTCTCTTACCACTAGATTCCATTTAGAAAATAATAAAATAAAATACGTCAATAAATTAAAATCTACTTTTTTTCCCCGAAATGCCTCAACCTTTTTAAATAAGGAATCAGAAAACCACTATTAAAATTTTTGTAAATGAAATACAAACTAACTTTTGGCAATTCATTTTTCTGCTATATCCCATAAGCCTTAGAAAGATATAGTGAAAAAAAATAAATAAATAAACGTTTATTCAATTGCTGCTATTTTAACACTCTCTCCTGGAAAATACAAAGACGCCAAACTACTAGTCTAAAACACATGTTAGTACATAAATTGTCAAAAACAGTGTTTGTCAATAGAAATATGATCCAATGGGCATCCTAGTTTCATGGATTTGATCATGAATTTCCAGGATGAAGCTTTTTCAACCCCGTTTATTCAATTGCTGCTATTTTTATGCTTTCTCCTGGAGAATACAAAGACGCCAAACTACCAGTCTAAAGCACATGTTAGTATATAAATTGTCAAAAACAGAGTTTGCCAATAGAAATATGATCCAATGGGCATCCTGGTTTCATGGATTTGATCATGAATTTCCAGCATGAAGCTTCTTCAACCCCATTAAAGACGAATAATAATACAGCAAAAACCAACAACATTCTTCAAAACAAATATATGGGTTTTATATATTGAAATGACAAAAACAAGTTACAATGCCGAGATGCACGAGGTTCTATACAAACACTTCGATACACCAAAACTAGCTACCAAGCATACGTCAAAACAAATTATCTCATTACAAAGAGGCACATTCTAATAGTCAGGAATTGAAGCAAACCGATAACCTTTTGCACCTCTCCACGAATAATAGGCAATCCGTGTCTCATAAAAGCCTGTACCCACAATTTCAACAAAGTGGTCAGCCCACCAACCTCCTGACAGAGATGTATGTATGGAAGAATTTATATACACTGAATGCACAGCTTATATCATTAGCCTATCACTGATTAATTTACTACACCGTTGCTAATAACCAAATGTATTTTGCCTCCATAATATGCTAGTCTATATATGAAAACCATTGTTTATTTAACTATCATGTTCGTTTTTTGAGGACTTATTTTGTGATGAAATGGTATTACCGAGAAGGTGGTTCAAGAAAGTCTGATTGAAGAACATCATAATGACAGACAACAAAATAAGGCAGCAAAGTGGCAACAGTGCCGATGAGGTTGAAGGAGGTGAAATTTCTGTACTTATGATTGTGACAATGGCCATGACATGGTGGCAATGTCGATGCAAGGGTAATAGTTCCTAGCAGTTGATGGTGGTAGCGATAGCATGCTGGTGAATATTAAGGGACTGCTCAGACTTGAGTTAAAAGAGTGTCTTCAACAATCATATTAAACCATGAATGCTTCACATTGTCTTTAACTTTAAGTATTTTTTTTTTTTATTTTTTTTTTACAAATTATTGCCATATCATTAGTCAATCAATAAACAGGTGGAGATGCTTTTAGAGAGAGGAAATAAACAGTACGTGAAAATAAAATCAGAAAGCAAAAATGTTTCATTGTACCTGGGAGGAAGGTGAGTATCCCGAGAGCTAAGAGGCCATAAGCTTGGGACCTTTCTCCTCCCATGTGACCGGTAAAAATGAAATACGAAAGGAAGAGAAGCAATGACCCAAGACACAGCAAGAAAAGAGCCAGGGCAATCGATTTCCATGGGACTTTGTCAAAGGCTTTCGGTGAATAGTCAAACCGAGTATCAGATTGGCTTCCATCATAACCAATATCCTCATCAGTAGGAAGACGGCTGTACTGAACATTGCGCTTAGTTGCCATATCAAGGATGTGTCAATGAAATCTGAAGCTTGCAAGTTGAAAGCAAACCAGATGACTTTAGATATCAACAAATAAAAGAACAGTGAAAGCAGAAAATGGGATGGATATTGACACAGTAAAAGCATAAATGGGTTACAGTTAGAGAAAGTCAAAATAAATTAGACGCCATCCACAATTAAATCAACACTAAAATAAATTTCCCCACATACTGACCCCTAATCAAAAAAGTTGAAGCAAAAATCATAAGTTCAATGACACAATTGCAATGATTTCATTGTCAAGTATACATGCAGTAGATTAATAGGAAGCAAAAATAACAAGAAGCAACAGATTTAGGTATGCCTACTTGCAGGAACC
Source organism: Ziziphus jujuba (assembly GCF_031755915.1). NCBI lineage: Eukaryota > Viridiplantae > Streptophyta > Magnoliopsida > Rosales > Rhamnaceae > Ziziphus > Ziziphus jujuba. Next base: position 29,646,214 of record NC_083382.1, on the reverse strand, counting down.
AGAGGACAGGCACTTGATATGTATGGTTCAAGTTTGACAGCATTGAAAAAACAAAGTGGTTTGACTACAGAAAACATAAGAACGTCAAATAGAAAAAGATAAAGAGAAAATCCACCGTGGATTTTCATGTTTTACCCAATACCCACACTAGGTATTAGCTACGCCCCCTAAACTTGAAGTGTTAAAAAAAATTGAGAGGTGACCTTACTTCGGTGAAGATGATTATAAATTGTAAAACTATAACTCCCTCGACTGGTGTAATAAACTCACAAACTCAAAAACAGATTCCAACTCTGTCAGACATAAAATGGGCTTTAGACTGTTATTCATAAAGAGGACTTAAAACAACCACATTTGGGGAAGAAAGTTATACATCATTGGGCGACTATTAGACTTAAAGCACCTCCATCTGGAGAAAAAAGCCATATAATCAATGCCACATTCACATTTCTTCTCCAGTCAGAATGCACAGATTGAGTACCACATTTCTGAAGCTCTTACAAAAAGCAAGAAAAGAAATAGATGGAAGCATAAATTTAACAAATCGGTCAAGAAAAACAGAGCATGTTAATATTCAATAGAATCAAGACAACTCATACAAACACCATAGAAGGTCATAAAACGCAGAATCAAACACAAAAAGTAGAGTCATTTGGCATGAACCATGACAAAACAAATAGCAAAACCCAGCATTGTTGATGACATATTGTCCAATTCACATCCAAATTTCCCAAAGCAAAATAAGGCTACCCAACATAAAAAACCCAGCAGAATACAATATGGTTTTATGTTCCTCTATTTAATGGTTATCCGAAAATAGCAGTTACTCAATTCACAATTAGATGTTATAAGGTTGCACCATCATATATTAGATAACAATATATGTTTAAAAAAAAAAATTGTAAAATTCGTCCCAAAAAGCAAAAAAAGAAATTGTAAAAGAATCTCTCTTCTCGAAGCATTGCACAGAGCAAACACACACATAAAAAGCAAATCTGCTTCAAAAAAAATTTCGCTTTTTATATGATTCACGCAAACAGTTTCCATAAGATCTTTCTTATTAGTTGTTCAGTCTACGAAAAAAAAAAAATTGTTATTAATTTGATCCCGATTGTGTTTGTTATCGTTGTTTTGATTTCTCATCAGAAAAACTGGGAAAGAACTCACCTTTGGAAGTTAAGCCGAGCGGTTAGTATGAATATTTCGTAGGCCCCAAATTTTCTCGAATCCCAAACAAAAACTATAATGAATGATCTCCGATCTACCACAGCGGGTCAAAAAGAACGGATTGTGTTGGCCTTTGGAGGGTTTGCCGAGAACATCAGGATCCTTCGGCGTAGCTTCGCGTCGATGGCATCCGTGTAGCTCATAAAACGACGACGCTTTTGCAAGAAATGCCACGCACCGTTTTGGCTTAATATGAATTATTCTTTTTTTTATTTTATTTTTTTATTTTAGATTCATTTTCCCGTTGAAATTTACGTTTATCCAATTAGGCCCCTCGTCGTTTGGAAAATATCAATTATAGTCCTGTAGTGGTGGAAAAGGTGGGAAAAGGTGTTAACTTGGACGGTTAACTTCTATTTTTAAAGAAATCACATTAATATATATATATATATATTATTTATCAATAATATCTATATGACATATAATAGTTTAATTTTGATATTATATTTTTAGTATTTAAAAAATAATCACATTAGTAACATGATACAGTAACAAAAAAGCAAAATTCATATGTATATATATATATATATACATTGACGATAGTGAACAATTCCTAAGTAATATATATAATTCAATAATATATATAGTGAACTTTAATAAAAAAATCTAGTAGTTTGATTCACCTATAGATCAAATACAACAAATATAGCACTTTCTCTTCATACATAATTACAAAACATGAATGGTATATGACAGTAATTTTTGTTTTCCACTCTATAATTATTAGTATACATAGCAAATATATAGCATAGAATAATAATAGAAGGAAACCCATTATATATTACAATAGTACACAACACATAATTAAAAGAAGCATATAGCTATATACTGATATAGCAAAAAAAACAAAGAAAGAGAGAGAGAAAGAAAGTGGCAAGAAACTTTAGCAAAGGTAAATTCAATAACAATCATTCAACAGAATAATATGTTCATATTTCTAGATAAGGAAATCTTTCTTTTCTTTTTTTCTTTTTTTGTCTTTTCCTCCCCCCTTAGCTGATCCCATTGATGATTAGCTTCCATTGGGAACAAGAATAAATATGGCCATAAATGTCTTTGTGCAGAAACTGTAGCAGTGCCATAAGCATAATATCTTGGCACTGTTTGCTAAAGGGCCCTACTTGATAGCTATCCCTCTAAACCGCAAAAGGTCTTGCAAAGTAACATATATAAAAGAAGATAAGATTCAAAGTATAATTTACTCATAGTCTTTTGTGGGAAGTTGCGTATTACCCACTATTAAGTCACGAATTGCGGTTTGGATTTGACAACAAAAGCAGCCTTTTGCTCTTAGTACACAATGACTATAATTTTGTCCCTGTTGCAATTCTTATTTTTTATTTTTAGCTGCTGGGTCAAATTATGTTGTCATGGATGAAGGGAAAAAAGACATCAACCATGGCTGGTACGTGTTTGTTTGTGGTGGTTGGAAGGATAAAGCAAAATACATAATCCAATTTATTAAACGCATGAAAATAAATATCAGTGTCTTTTTCTTTCTTATCCAACAGATAAAATTTTCATCTGAGAGACCTATTTTGCATCGATTTTCTTCCGTTTTGGTTGGGAAGAAAATTATGGAGGAAAAGATGACAAAGATCATGAGGAAATCAATCTTCATCTTCCTCAAGTATTTTCACTACTTCTCCACCACAACAGTGCTTCTTTTGCTTCCCTTCTCAGCCTTAGTTCTCATAAGCTGTCAAGCCCTTTCCTATTCAAATTCATCCCCTTTTCCCAACACCCATGCTGCAGGATTTCCTGCCTTCTCCAAATTTGTTCTGCTTTTTCTCAATAAGAGCTTCTATCAAACTTTCTTCTCCTCAATTTTGATAATTCCATTTTCTCTCTCCTCGTTTCTGATCGCAAAAGCTTCTATAATCCAAGTTCTAAAAACCCACCATGAACCATCTCTTCCAACCTTTTCCTCCTGCTTCTCAATCTACAAGCCTCTCCTCCTAACCCACCTCTGCAACATGCTTTTCAGCATCACTGCCAACATAGTTGCAATTTTTATCCTCTTTATAGCTTCTGGGTTCTTACATGGTATCCTTCAACTACTAACCAGAACTGTTCTCTATGCCTTTCTGACCCAAACCATTGTTCTCTGCAACTTAGCTTTGGTTGTGTCAGGGATGGAGAATTGCACTAGCTATCGAGCAATATATAATGCTTCTATACTAAGAAGAGGAACAAATTCGATGGCTTTGTTTCTGGCTCTCCCTACCCATTTGGCTCTTGCTTCAATAGAGGCCTTGTTCTGCTACAGGGTGATAAAAGATTATGATGACCGTGGTGGGAGACCAAGTTTTGGTATGGCTTTGGAGAGCATGTTGATTTCTTACCTATATTCTATTGTTATAGTCATTGACACAATTGCTTCTTGGGTGCTTCTCAAAGGCTGCACATCTAATTCTTTTACAGATGAAACCAATGGGCTTTGTGATCGGATTAAGCTTGCCAAAGAGGAGGACAGTTGCCATTCTTCTGCAAACTTGAGAATTTTGATATTTCCATGAATCGATTTTAAGCTTATAAGCTATCAAGTCGATCTCTATCCAAATTGTACATACAGATCAATATTTACACGAATACAAGTCAGATAGAGCTGATAATATAGTAGTGGAACTGAGTTTTCTTCTTTCTTTTTTTAAGAGCTGATAATATAGTGGTGAAACCGAGTTTTCTTCTTTCTTGCATACATAGGCAGGTCTCTAAGTGCATTTTCCTTTGTATAATATTAAAAGGAAAATATTCCGGCCAAGTACTTTTAATTCGCATCACTATTTTAGCTGGGAATATCTATATGGTTTCGTCATTTGTAAGGTGTTGTCACTATTTTTGCTGGGAATGTCTACATGCAGTATCTATATTGCCAAATGCCAAGAACTTAGCCTTTAATTCTTTTTTTCTTCAAAAAAAAAAAAATTACTTACTTATTTGTTTGTTATATTGCAGTTAGAGTTAGTTAAATATCAAAATTAACCACAAATTAAAAATAACTAAATAAATAAAAATTCAAATCAAACACAATTTGACATAATTATAAAAAAAAAATTAAAATGGTTTACAATTTAGTATTTATATTTTTTTTTTCTTCATATTTAAAGTTAACTGGGATGTTAAACAAAATCTAACTAATAGTATAAGCAAATTATATACATTTAAGTAATATAAAAAAATTAAAGACAAAAAACTCACAGGTTATCAAATGGCCAAAAAATGACATATAAATCCGGATATGCATGCTTTAGGATAAAAATTCGGATTTGCGTAATTTTTTTCCAATTATTTCATAATAATTTTATTTAAAACTTAAAAGTAATAAATAAATACATGTAGTAGAGCAATTCGTTTATTTCAAAAAAAAAAAAAAAGGTTCAGAAGTGAATTCTCACTCTCCAGGCCCAATGAAGTTTTGGGCTGCAGTATGGTTAGAAGTGAGTTTGTTGGACTCGTATTGGGTTTCATTTTGATCTGATGGGATTACAAGCTCTAAAGAAACACCAGGATTGATACCATGTTGTGGGCTGATTACATACAAGGATGGAACAGATTCAGCGCCAGATTGATCTTGGGCAATGTTTCAGTTTTCAGCTCAAATTGTCAATAACAAATTTTTGCTTCCAATGTTACGATGGCAGTTGAGAATTGAGAGCACTTGTAACTGAGAACTAACCCCAAGTTAATAAACATGCCAACCGCATAAGGAGAAGTGGACTGTGTTTAAATGGATAGGGCTTGGAATACTTTATACACCACCATGTACCCAAATGAGAAATTTAAAACAAAAAATAAAATAAAATTTGGGTAATGCATTCGGTTTTCAAACCATAACTATAAAGTTCAGTGTTATAAAACCTACCAGTTTTTTTTTTTTTTTTTTTTTTAATTCCTTTCTTGGCTTAATATGTAATACATATCGCCAGCATTGGCTGGACACAGTTGCCTATCCATTGGGGACTGGTCATCCACCTCAGACAATGGACAACCAATGACAATAGTTTTGGGGGGAAAATGTATAAGCTTTAGAGATTTTAATAATTTTATATTAAATTAATTAAATAATTTAAAAAAATAATAAGTTTGTATATTCTTTATGGTGTTTGATAGGTAATTTCTATAAGCAATTAAATTAAAGATGTCTGAGGATGAAATGTAGACGATCAATATTCATGGGTAGGGGTGGGCATGGATTGGATTGGTTCGGTTTTGGACCGAAATACAATCCAATCCATACATATCGGTTTTTCTAATTTACAATCCAAACCAAACCATTGAAGTATTAAATCCAAACCAAACCAAACCATTTATGATCGGTTTGGTTTGGATTGGTTGATCGGTTTGAAACTTACTAATTTATAAATATATAATACAAATAAAAAAATTTCCAAATATAAAATATAAATAATAAATTATAATTATCCAAACATAAAATACAATTAGAATAATACAACATAGTCTACAATGGAAAATAAAGAAGAAAATGTAGCAAATGATACACATCACGCACTTATTAAATAGCAAACATTAATGTCATCATCTCACTCCTATAAAATCAAATTAAAATTGTTAGAACAAATAATGTAAAATAATACATTCGTCAAAATTCATTCACTCAAGAATCAATGCATAATTTCTTTTTTTTTTTTTAACTTTAAAATTTGGTAAATCATAAGTCAATCAACGTTAACAGGTTCACTAATTTTAGTTGATTCTGTAAGCTCTACAAAAATCAAAACAATAAAATTAGCAATAAATTATATTTAAACATTTATATATATATATATATATATATATATTTATAAGTAACAATTGGATACAATATATGTAAATATATATATGATGGGAATGTAAAAAAAATATATATATTATAGTGATGGTGATGGACTGGTGGTGGGTGGCAACAAAGATAAATGTTTAGTTTAGCGTTACAACTTACAATTTGATTTAGGATTTGGGATATGGAGATGTAAAAAAAAAATATATATATATATATATATATATTAAAAATCAATATATAAAAATGGAAAAAAAATTTAAAAACTAATATATAAAAATGAAAAAAATATTCTAAAATTAATATATAAAAATAAAAAAATAAAAATATATAATTTTTTAGTTATATAATATATTATTTGGATTGGATTGGATTGGATTGGATTTATATTTCTAATCCATAACCAATCCAATCCATACAATTTATAATATTTTGAACCCAATCCAATCCAATTGATGTAAAAATCCAATCCAAACCGTTAAAAATGGATTGGATTGGGCGGATTAAACGGGTTGGATTGGATTTTGCCCACCCTGTTCATGGGATTCTGGACAAGAGGGAACATCAATCAAAGCCTTTTTCTCCAAGGATTATGATCATAAGTGGGTTCAGATTTCATTTTTCTTGGTGGAAGATACTTCATCATCATCCACATCTTCTTTGTGAAAGATGTGCCATTAAGTTCTGTCCCCTAAATGCATTTGGTCTGATCCCCCTAATTAGCTAGCTAAGGAGTTTAATTCAAGTGGATCAATTTTTATACAAACTATCGAAAATGGGGAAACCTCTACCACTAATAATTCCCATTCAAATGCTTTTGTGAGGTTTTAATCCAATATAATGAAGCTTCCCCTCTAAACCCACTTATTTTGAAATGAGAAAAAAAAAATTAAAAAAAAAAAGAAAAAAAAAGAAGCTCTTCTCCCATGTGATTTGCTATGCTTTTGCCTTCCATTATTCAAACACCGACTATATCTATAGAACGTCTACATATATATGTGTGTATATATATATATATATATATCCCATTCAACCTGAAACCACTACTTTATATCTTCTTCCTCTCAATTAAACAACCATTTGGTTTTGGTTTGGGTTTTGATTCAGCCATATCTCAACAAACCCCAAAAACCAGACCAACAAAAACAAGTAGACAAACAATATACATATAAAATATATAGATATAATTCCAAAGACATGTGCAGGTGACTCCATAAAAGCTAAGCTATCTAATAATTGTGTAAAATGTGTGTGTTTGTCTATATGCTTTGCACGTGTGCGGTTTTGAACATCCATGTGAACAGATTAATGCTGCTTTTCTTTCAGCCTCATGAAGATCCATTTAGTAGTCGACAATGAAGTTTTATTTTCTTGTTACTTTACTAGCTTCCAATAATTCCTTCTGTTTTAGTTGTTTCTCACTAATTCTTTATGCCCCAATTATACCTATAGTTAGCTCCATGCTCTTTCTATACACTGTCCAACTTAAAAAAAAAAATTATATTTAACTGTTGCATGAATAAAATAGAGCAATTAATCATTCAAAATCGAATAGTTAATAATTATTTTAATATTAGAAAATGTATGCTTTACTTTAATATGTGTTAAATATACATTGCACATGATTATTAACTATTATGAAATAATGTGATGTAACAATTACACCCAAATTTTGTCCTGGTGAAAAGGAGAACAAAATTCCAAAAAGCCCACTGAGATTTAATGACGATCATGTTCAGTATGAAAGGTCGAAGCAAGTTCTCTTCAATATGTGCATTGAATGCTTTACTGATGCAAATGGCTTTTCTTATATCAACAATACTTATAATTCAGCTTTCTTTAGATCCCCAATACAATAAATAATGTTTGTAGAGATACTTCATTGGAAAGCTCATTTAAGACAAATCATAGAAATTTCTAATGACCCTTTTTATAACAATGGAAGTTTCATGCTTCCTCTCAAGTATTCTATTCACATCAAACTAAAAGAAGTGGACTAGATTTTCACACAAATACCTAGTAATATAGTTTAACCATGCATCTTTTTTTTTTTTTTTTTTAAATTACTTTTCCATATGCTAATAATAAATTCAAAGTTCCAAGTCATCATGATGTTTCACTTCTGAGAGACCAAAAAGGAGGCTTAAATAAATTACAACTGCATGCATTATTTGATAAAAAAAGATAAACAAGTAATTCCTACAGCGATGGCAAAAGAGAGGGAAAAAAAAAAAAAAAAAAAAAGGTTTTTCACTAAGGACTAAAAAATTCTGGTCTCTTAGCCCAAAAAATAAAAAAATAAAAAAAAATTGAAAAAAACATATTCTGATGAATATGCGAATATTTTTCTCAAAGCTAGCCATACAATTAATTCCTGCTTTTTTCTGCAGTAAAATGCAGTCCTATATCCAAACCAAAAAATATTAAATAGCTCAACCCCACATGATTCATCATGATTGGGAGTTTACGATAATTCTTTGCACGGACTTGCATGTCACCCAATTTCCTTCCTTTCCTACGCATTTAATCTTCTGGTGAGATATTGAAGTCTAGCTAGTAGCTACATAGACTTTTTTTTTCCCCTCTTGATCTATTTCTTTATTTGTAAGCAATTTCACAAGGCAAAGACAAATACCAAGCAAACTAGTATGTGAAACTGAGCTAACACACTAGCAAAAAGAAATCCCACCAAGCAACGATGTCGTTGACCTTTTAGATGAAAATGAAATGTTGGAAGAGAAAATCTACTATCTTGATGTTACTTTGAGGTGATCTTTGTCAATAGCATGAAAAATGGAGTGTGGAAAAAGCCTAACTTATTCATCACTTTTTAAGCAAAAAAAAAAAAAAAAAAAACTTATTCATCACTTGTGTAAAAATAACTTATTGAAAGGTGAGACTTTCATTACCAAGAATGGTAAAATATTCTTTAATATGGACTTGGGGACAGAGAATTAAATGCTTGGGGTGCTTCAATGTCCAAGTGCTGTACAGAGAGCCAATGATTTAACTCCTGGGAGACCCCACCACCTAAAAAGAAAAATGAAAAATGAAAAGAAAAGTAGTAACTCACAGGCTATATAGTTTGCCTCGCCCTTGTCTGTGAATCGATCTTTTCTCTGCCTAAAACAGGTGGAATTAGATCTGGCAATTTGGATCATAATATGGTGATACGATTCAAAAATGACACGTAATAAATGGGTTTGAGTTTATTATAAATGGATTCGGATCATAATCGGGTCAACCCGTTTAACACGATTATTAATCGTGTCATTTTCGGGTTGACCTGTTTAACTCGAAATTGACCCGTTACGACCCATTTATTAAACGTGTCAGTTTCAACCCGACACGATTATATACCTATTACAACCCATTTAAATTTAATTTTAAACTAATATTTTATCACTAATGTAATATTTAATAACTAAAAAATATTATAAATTAAAAATTTTATAAAAATAATTTTCTATTACTAATTTTTTAAAAATAAAAAATACATCTTTAATAAAACAAAAACATAAAAATAAAAAAAAAATTCGGGTTAATAGGTTAATTTTCGGGTTAACGGGTTAATAGGTTAGTTTTCGGGTTAATAGGTCAATTTCAGGTTAACGGGTTAATAGGTCAACACGACCCGTTAAAATAATCGTGTTAAACGGGTCGTGTCGTGTTGACCTGTTTATAAACAGGTCGGGTTAGTGTTTTAGGTACCTGACACGATTAATAAATGGATCGTGTTCGGGTTAGGCATTTTTGACACGATTATTAAATGGGTTGATACGAACACGACCCACCAACCCGAATTGCCAGGTATAGGTGGAATAAAGATAGGATCATAAGAGGAACTTTTTTTTTGGGGGGTAATATCTCAGAATGTGGAATATCATTTGTCTCTTTCTTTTCATGTTTCATCAATGAATGATTGGAAAATTCACACTGTATTGGATTATAATTGGAAGAGTAAATGAAATGTTAAAATAAAAAAATTAAAAAAAAAAAGGCTAACAACTAAGAAGCCGAAAATGTTTGGAAAGCAAGAAAAATAGTAAACCATACAAGGCTTTTTGTTTATAGACCCCAAAGAAAACTTTTATGTGCTAACATACATCAAGCATAGACATAAACACTAATTCTTTATACTACAGAATACAGACATCTTTTACAATTATTATCTTCCAATCTATACTCACCAAAAGTCCTTCATTTTTTTAAGATAATTATTTCTAATTAAAAGGTCAAAACAATTTCTATATATTGGAATTTTTTTAATTGGACAATAGAGAAATACCAGAGTCACAAATCACAATGATTTCAATGGGACCATTGAAACAGAGGGATGTGACAATATTAAAACATTGCAACTTTCCATCAGAGCTCACATAATGCATCAATCTTTCTTTCTTGCTCAGCAAACATATTGAAGGTTACATCTCATCGAAACACTTCACTAACCACAGTGACATAGAGTTTACAGCTTTGTCCTTTTTTTTTCTCGCAAAATAAACTCTTAGGCTTACATGGAGCAGAACATGCATAATTCATAGATGTGGGATTTTTGCTTGAAGAAGTAGGTTTGCCAATTAAACATACAAATTTGCATATATAAATATATATATATATATATATGGGGTGATAAAAAATAAAAAATAAAAAAAAAAACTTGTCCTGATTGTTTCCCACAAATTTTCCTTTTTCCTTATGACAATTGTAGGATTGGGACAACTTTTTTGTACAATATGAAAGTGACAATGTTTCACACTTTTGCAAACCTAACTGTAGATGGGCATGCGCAGAAGTCTGCAATTTTTCTTCATTATGTAATTAATCTGATTCCACCAAAATATATAACCCTTCAATTATAGCATACTCTTTTTGGCTTTTCAATGGTAAAAATCCAATAATTGAGATATTCAAATGGGAGAGAAGTAAATAGCTAGGGAAAAACATAAGCAAGCTGTATTAAGCTGTACTTCATTTATTATTTAAAAAACAGATGTATATGCAAGGCTTTTTGTTGGTCCATTTCCCATTTGTCATTTTGTTTCTTTAAAGTTTCTGCATGTTACATGCGTAGCCATGTGGCCCCTTTTTCCAGTTAATATTCATGAAATTCATTGCCAAGTGTCTTTTTTTTTTTTTTTAAGGAAAAAAAAATAAAAATTGAAGGAGCAAATATTAATATTATATTAATTCGTAACAGCACATTATCAAAATGCTTTATGGGCTTTCCAAAATTTTATTTAAATATGAATTTGAAATTATGGGATTTGGAGTTATGAGGAAACATCTCTCAAAAAATAATAATAATAATAAATAAATAAAGTTAATAGGAAATAAATAAAAAATAGTGTCAATTTTGGTGAAATAATAAAAAAGATTAACTAAAGTTGAATGAAATTTTGGACACATATGGCCTAGAATTGCCTCGAAGGCAAATAACTGTAAAATATAAAGTACGTTAAAATTGATTGCGATAACAAAAAAAGAAAAAAAATCCATGTATTATTTAAAAGTGAATTGAAATTGACTGCAAATTTGCATTGCAGCTCTACAATTTTTTTTTTTTTTGGGGGCGAAAATAAAAATATGATAATGAAAATTTAAACGTTAAAGTTGCAGGGTGTGCATGTGTTTAATCAATCACAAATTACTGTATGCAAAAACACACGTGATTTTTCCAGTTAGTGAGAACCGGACCGAGATGAACGGCTGAGATTAACAAATCCCTATGAGAGTTGACGTTCATAGATTCACAAAGTTCACAACCACACAAAGGTTAGGGAGTCAACAGCATTAGTTAGTAGCCGCTCGATCATCATTGCCGATATAAAAAAAAAATGATTGGATCGCGAAAGCCAAGTGTTTCATGTTGGGTCCCACATGTGAATTGAGGCGCCAAAAATCAAAAAGTGGTTTTAATTGTTTCAAAAATCAGGTTTTTTTTTTTTTTTTTTTTTTTTTTTTGGGGAGTCATACCAAATTTCGTAAATAAAAACCGTTAAAAAAAAGAAAGTAAAAACGGTAAAAATAAAAAATAAAAAATAAAAAAAAGTTTGAAAAGGGAGTGGAAGAATCAGTTATACGGATTTTCATGGCCTGGTCTCGCTCTGTTCCTCTGCTTTGGCCAGCGAAATCTCGGAGGACATACAAAACAAAACCTAAACTCTAGGGAGAGAAAGAAAAATACCCCCCAACAGCAACAACACCAAACACACCCTTCCTCTCTCTCTCTCTCTCTATATATATATATATATATATACATCTATATATATCTATATATGTATATATGTATGTATGTGTATATAAAACCCACCCCGTCTCTATCTTCATCATTATCTTTGGGTTTATTTGAAATTGAAAAAAAGAGGGCGAAGAGCACTGATTCTGGCATCGTACCCGGATCCGACATAGTCGGACCCACCTGCTAATATAATTCTTACCTCTCTCTCTCTCTCTCTCTCTGTGTATTGGATTTGACGAAGGTGGTTGTTGGTGCAGAGAGAGGGAGTCTTTGGATATCTCTTCTCAGTTCCACTATGAGATCTGTCTTCCACCAGGTACACACCTTCTTTCTTTATTTTCAAATTCATATCTTCCTCCTGGTTTCTATTTGGGTTTATTTTTCTGGGTTTTCTTCCAAGTTATCAAATTTTCTAGTTTGATGTAGAAAAGTTTTCGCCTTTTTTTTTTTTTTGGGTTGCATTAATCTATTTTTTATTAGTTTTCAAATTTTTTTTTTCTTTTTTTTAAGTTCTTTGATTTGGGATTGAGATTTAAGAGTTTCAGATACTATATACGTACATATGATATTCTTATTGTTGTCTTCTTGTCTCTTATGATTTCCTTCGTTTTCGTTCATTGTGCGATTCCTTTTTCTGTTTCAAACTGTTTTCTTTTTCCTTTTTTTCTTCTTTCCTTTCTCACATTATGTCATGTTTCCACTTTTATTTTATTTTTTTCGTTTTAGCAACATTAAAATATAAATATTTCATTCCCAATCGTTTTTGTCTTCTTTCTCATCCCATTGGATGTGGACCCCTTGGCCGCTTTTTCCAATTTTTTTTTTTTTTAAATTTTTCCTTTGAAGGTTAAATAGGAGCTTCACCACGAAAACCCAAAGTCTCTCTGTTTTGGAAATTCTAGAAAAGTTGTATGGAATTCGTTGTTCTGGTATTTGTATATTAGCATATGATTTTTATCTGTATATTTTGTTTGTATCTTAGAAATTTTATACCCTTTTTGAGATGGTTTATGCTGCTGCAAATTATTTCAACTCTGCAGTACTAAATATCTCCTTGCGAGTTTTTTTTGTATGTGTGTTTTCTGAAGGCATTTCCATTTTTCTTTGTTGTCAGTGAGTAGTTTGATAAGAAAAGAACAATGGGTGGCTGCTATTCAACACCATTTCAAACAACTAAACCGAGAAGAAGACGTCGTCACCGTTTCAGGAAAATCCGTGGAAGGAGGAGGGTACCAACTTCAGCCCCTGATGCTTCCATGAAAAGGATTAGTGATGCAGGAAGTCGTGTTGCAGATTATTCTGTCAGTAAGATTGTTCACATGGAATTCGAGAATGGTGAAACAACTACGTGCAGAAGATCTGAGGTTTCTAATGGGACATTCCATGTAACGCAGTTGGAGTGGCATCACAGTCAATCTGATGCAAATGGTTTTGTCCCCTTTTCCTGTTTTAAACTCGATGATTTTATCGCATTAGAATGTCCGATTGAATACCTTGTTGGACATCGTCTTAGTACCTCCTTCGATATTAGATATATTCTAGACTTATCTTGGCTTGTGTGTTTCATAGGATACTTTTTCTTTTTCTGTCTAAAATATATGATCAACCAAATAAAACATTAAAACGAAGACACTTTGTCTTTTTCTCATATAGCTATAATGCTTTCAGCGGAGAATTAAGGTTAAGGAAGCTTGTTGTCTATACAGTGCATTCATTGTAGACATAGTAGCATAACATAGAACATTTTTTTTTTTTTTTTTGGGTGGGTTTGATGAATAATGGTTAACTGCCTAAAATGGTTGAGTTGGCTTGGTATTGTTATGCTTTCTGATTGCTCTATGTTGATAAATCAACAAGGATGGTTCGTAATGTCTAGACAATCCAAAATCCAATTATTCATCTGCATAAAAAAATTTGATTTGTTTAGCTGTATTTTGCCGATCTGGTTTAAGAAAGAGGCACAGAAATTGACGCTAGTTTATCTTTAACTAATACGTGTTATAATTTATTATTTATCCTTCTGATATCCTATTAGCCATGTTGTCCCTAAACTGTTTCTATTTTTTTTAGTTTTTAGTCAATAAAAGCTATTGCTTTAGTAGTGTCTCAAGTTGTAGAAAAGACACTAAACAAGTTGGTTTGTCCACAGTGATTTGCCAAGAGGAAGCTTGGTTTGACTCAGTCAGTATTTTGGAGTCTGACTCGGATGATGACTTCAGCAGTGTACTTGGAGGTAAATGAACAACTGCTTCTCATCATCTACAATTACAGCCTGAAAATTTTCCTACAATTACATTGAAGTTATGCACCAGAACTGTGTTTGTGTTATGTTTTGCTGGTTTAACATCAAGGAATCAAAATAATCAGATTACCTTGGTGATCTTTAACCACATATACTGAAACTATGAGGAGAATCCTGAAAACATTTTAAAGTAATCTTTATGCCTTAGAATTCATATCTCACTTTACTTAAATTTTTATTTTTTTTTTCCTTGATCTGACTGTCAAAATTTCTTGTACAATATCTATAGGATATCTATTTTGTGAATTATTATACTTGTTTTCTCAATTTGTTTCTGTTTCCTTTTCTGTTCTTCAGATGGTTTTCCCTTAGTAGGAAATGCAATTGGGAATATCTCAAATGGCCAATTGCTTCAGTATGAAAGATCAGCATGTTTTGTGGATAACAGGTGTAAGTATGAAGAGTACCAAAGCTATTTAAAAATAGATGGAGGTAAGTTTGATAAAACTCGTGGCTAAAGATGAATTCAAGGAATCAAAATGGATCTGCCTGTGTTAATACCTGGCGTTGTGAATTTTGTTGCTTAGGGAAGGGTGATGAAGTTTGCAGCAAGAGGAAGAAGATACTAGATCATTCTTATGGAAGCTTTAAAGGTGTCAAAGACGCTAGACGTGATTCCGATGAGAAAACTCGAGAGAATAGCTTAAAATCAGGCTTACCTCGAATGTTGTCTTCTGTTAGTTTCAATGACAAGATTCTAAATGCATCGAATTTGGTTTCAAATGCTCATCAGAAAAGGCCATCAACAGTTTTTAGACTTTCTTTCAAGAGGAGATCCTGTGACAGAGAGGAAGCGGTCGAGCATTGTAAGCGTTCAAATACTTTCATTTTCCTTCTGGTATAAAGAAAATTTAACATATTAAGGTTATGCTTTCTTGATTTGCAATTCTTATCTATTCCAAATACTAACTACCAAGCCATCTTTAAAATGAACCATATGTTTGAGTGAGGTTTACACTCTGAATATGGTAAAGCAATGTACAACATATGATTATTATATCTGTATGTATGTTGAACATATTGCTGATTCATATGCAGGCCAATCAAAAAGGTACCTGATTCGTCCTAGAGCAGGACATATAATTCCATGTTGTACATTAGATAAGCCAACTCCAGGATGTTGGTCTGAGATTCCACCTTCAACTTTTAAACTCCGTGGAGAGAACTATTTCAAGTATGCCTTTTTTGTTTCTATCTTTTTACTCTGTTTGTTTTTCCATTTATTTATTTATTTATTTTTTCCTTTTAATAAGAGAGTGTAATTGCTTATCGTATCTAATATGCAGGGACAAGAAGAAGTCACCAGCTGCAAATTACAGTCCATATACTCCAATTGGTATTGATTTATTTAACTGCCCCAGAAAGATTAATCATATTGCTCAACATGTTGAGCTTCCTAATGTGAAAGCAGATGGAAAAGTGCCCCCACTTCTCATTGTGAATATCCAGGTATACCAAAATCCCGAACTAGACATTTTATATCGAAAACTGTTTGTTCCTAAACATTTTTCTCATGTTGTATCTTCTAACCGTGAGCTATGTGCTTTTGTGGCAGTTGCCTACTTATCCTGCTGCAATGTTTCTTGGTGATAGTGATGGAGAAGGGATGAGTCTCGTACTGTATTTCAAAGTTTCTGAGAGTTTCGAAAAGGACATCTCTTCCCAATTCCAAGACACCATCCAGGTATTCTTCTGTGCAACAAGAAATCTCTCTTAGTTCTTACTATGACAAATGGTATAGTTGTTAAAATTTGCTGAAAATTTTGGTAAAAATATGCAACAGAAATTCGTCGAGGATGAAATGGAAAAGGTGAAAGGATTTGCTAAAGACGGCACTGTTCCTTTCAGAGAAAGGCTAAAGATCATGGCTGGGGTGGTTAATCCTGAGGATCTCCATTTGAGTTCTGCTGAGAAGAAGCTGGTAAATGCTTACAATGAAAAACCAGTCCTTTCACGTCCTCAGCACAACTTTTACAGGGTAAAGTAACGCATATCAATTCCATTTACATGATTTTCAACCTTCTTTTAAGTTTCGAAGAATATCATTTTTACACTCTTGAGAGCTTTGCAGGGTCCAAATTACTTTGAGATTGATCTAGACATCCATCGATTCAGCTACATCTCAAGGAAAGGACTTGAATCCTTCAGAGAGCGTTTGAAAAATGGAATACTGGATCTGGGATTGACTATTCAGGTAACGTTATCCACCAATCTTAATCCTTTTGGAATGTTTTCAAGTAAAATGGTTAAAAGGGTCTGACAGTAATAATATGAATGTAAACAAATATCAGGCACAGAAACCAGAAGAGTTACCAGAGAAGGTACTGTGCTGTGTGAGATTGAACAAGATTGATTTTGTAGATGAAGGCCAAATACCAACGCTAGTGACACTTGATGATGATTGAAAAGATTGAAACAGACAGCAGACAATGAGATGAGATAGAGATTAAAGCCTGCAGCTGGGCTTTTTGGATATTAGATTCCATCATCCATTTCTGTAAATTAATCATTTCTAAACCATAATTTATTAAAACCTCTCATCTACATATTCATATATTTATTTAAAGGGAAACAAAAAAAATTGACATAAAGTCTTCAGTGTTCCTTTTTATATGTCTGCATAATCTTTGCTAACTTCAGTCATGCTTGTATTACTACTATAAAATAATATTTATTATGAAGCCTAAGTAGCTGGTAATAATGGATACTGGATACACATTATCAGCAAGGGATGCTTTGGATTAAGAGCAGTTTTTTTTTTTTTTTTTTTTTTGGTAACTTCCTGTTTGAGGTATTTATACTTTCTTGGTACTAGTTTGTTATATATATATATATATATATATATATATATATTTGTGCTTGGTTGAAATATATGTTAGAATAGCAGCAAAGAAATTTTTTTTTTTTTTTCCTTTTTTTTGGTAAATTGTAATAGCAGCAATGATAGATTAAGCTTGCAAAAACATAGGAACAATTTTAATGCATATTTTTTAATATATATATATATATATATATATAGGGTAATGGGATTTCAAATTCAACAACATCGTTTGGCAGAACGAAGTACTAAAGAGTAAAGTAAATTAATATATATTTAGCACATACTTATACTAAATTTTCTGAAAAACGAAAACTATTAACATTATAGGCCTATAGTGCATATATAAGAATTAATTATTTTTCTGTTAGATTATCGTTTATGGTTTTCTACTTTACAAAACTTTATATATAATCATTAAATTTAGATAAATCAATTTTCAGAAAGAGAGTAAAGGAAATTAAACTAAAGAAATAAATTCTTTTGACGATTTGATAAAATTTCAAAACATTAGCTTTTTATAAAATGTAGAGGAAAAACAGAAAACAAAATAATAATAATAATAATAATAAGCAATAATAATATATATAAAAAAAAGAATTACTGATGTTTAAATCCAAAGAGCCTATGAATTCAATCCAAGAACTTGAGGAGCTTCAATCTATATTTTTCATTTATTTTGAGTTTGCATAGTCATGGAAATTCCCCGAATTTAGGATGAAAATTATTGTAAAGTTCCGTAATACGACCAACAAAAATTGATTTTGGTTAAAAAGATTTGATTTTTACAGACCAAAAAAAAAAAAAAAAATGAAAAAAATGAAAAAATTCGAAGAAAAGAAATGTAGGGCAAACCCCTCGCTGAGACTGCAAAAACTAGAGCAGCAAAGCGGCCAAGGAGCCCCCAAAAACCAACAGGTTGTTAATGTGCGCCCATCGCACTATTGTGCGCCACGTGAAACCCTCTCTCTGTGGAATACCACGCCACCCCTTTCTCAGGAGGTAAGCGCTCGGCCTAGGGCGCTCTTTTGCTTCCTCTTTTTTCTTCTTCCCCTATTTGTACCCGCCGCTAACTCCTAACCCTAATTTTCTTCCCCTTTTTACCCCTCCCTCGCTCTTTCTTTTTTCATTAAAATTACTCATTTGCCCCCATTCTCGTAGTTTAACAAAATTGTATGCTCTTATATGTGTTTATATTATTTGGACGTAAATTTTATGTTTATGTTTGTTTTTCATCCAAAAGCCTCCCTTTTTTTGAAAAAACCATTTTTAATGAAAATAATTTGTAGGAATATAAAATAATGATATTTGCAATGGAATAAAGAGATTAGTTTTTACTCATTTTATTTATTTAATAAGCAAAAAATTTAGCAATTTATCCTATTACTTTTGAGTTTTCTATCTACCAATTTTTAATTCCCCTAAATTAAACAAGAAAACCAAAACAAACATTGTTATTCCACAGTTTCAAATACGTAGTCATATTGATTTTACCACAAAATAAATAAATAAATATATATATATATATATATAATTTTTTTTCATTAATCAAACGAAAGAATATGAGAAACAAAGTTGAATTAGAGCAATCGTTCAAACAAACAAAAAAAAAAAAAAAAAAAGGAGAGAAAGAAGGTAGAATTAGATAGTAGTGGTTGGGAAGAAAATTTTGTTGAGCACAAAGTCAAGTTTGATAAAAATCGTAGTGTACAATTTTGTATGACCCTGTTTTTGTGCCTTTTTTTTCTGTGTTGTATAATACAAGGGTGGGGCAAAAACCAAAAGCCGAAAAGTGGGTTTGCAGCAAGAAGCTCTCCCCATAATTTTGGCTTCTATAACTCTCTGCCCACAGATCAAACAAACCCTATAATTTAATCCTCTCCTCTGTACTGGATCACTTATCTGCAAAATGCATGCAAAATTATTTCTTTTTCTATAAGCTTCCTTTTTATATGTCTATGGAGTCTGGCTAACCATCGAAATGGAAGTTTGCCATACCTCTTTCAAATCTTGATTTGCGACGTATAAAACTTTCATTTCTGTGCAACAACATATCGTCCATTCTTTGTGGTCGTGACAACATGGGTCCGGAGAATTCGATATGCTTTTCTCCATCCTTGCACTCCTGAAGGAAAAAAGGAGAAAAGACAATAAGCAAACGAGTTTGAAGATGCAGCAAACATGTATCAAAGTATTAGTATCATATATAACAGATAAAATGTGTTTGTATCCTAACAAACCGAGTCATTTCTAGAAGCATCCTTTTCGTCACTCTCATAGACTGCCATGGACAAGTCATGGGACAGGTACAACTCAGATGCATCAAAAGAATCCGAATGCAGCTGCAGCTTCCGTGCAGGAGCCTTGGCCATTTCATTTGTGTTATGGCCTCTAGAGTTGGTATCAACCCTATTGAGAACATAGTCATTGCGCTGTTTGGTTATGTCATATACGGAGTTTGCAAAAGAAGGATCTAACAAACTGAATTGGCTCCTTGTGGTGTCTGACACCGCAGATGTAACATCACCCTTTCGCCTTTTTGCCCATGCAAAGCCACTTGATGCTGAGACTGGCACCGGCCCTGAGAATGTACTGTCCCCTCCTTGTGTATCAGAAACCTGGCAAGCCTCTGAAACTGTATCAAATGGAAGTTTCAGTGACTCCCTACGCTGACCACCTCCTCTTGGCTTGAGAATTTGTACAGTGGTATTGCTATTGTTTCTACGAATATACTGACTATTCTCTTGCGCGTCCTGCACAGATGCGGATATAGTAGCAATCAGTGAAATTTATATCGCTTCTATTACTGGTCTTGGAGAGAGAGAGAGAGAGAGAAACACCTCTTTTGGTGGTAATTTATTGATAGTGTTTGACTCTTGAAAGGTTTTACGTGTTCTCCTAGGCTTTCTTACCGTTCCACTCTCTCGAAGTCTAGCACCAGGCTTTCTCCTGTGAGTTGTCACAAATGTTTGAGGTTTAAGAAATCTCTGACGTTAAAAAATCCATAAACTGATGGAATATAAAAGTAAGAATTTGTGATTTATACATCTCAAACAGGTTATGGGATATCACAAAAATACTAGAACCAGCAAATTAGCGACCTACAAAGAATCTGAAGATTCACCTCGACCTCGTTTATATTAAACAGAGGTAAAAAGAATTCACCTTCTTGCATCCTCACGATTTTTAGCATCGAGCTCCTTGTTTGGTGGATACTTTGGAAGGGTTGCTGGATCACATGCGTAAGGCTTCGTTCTGAAGTACTGAGTATAACACAGATACCGAATTAGAAAAGGAAGCCATTATGAAATTTCAATGGTTATAAGCATGTGTCAACACAATGGCAATAGATTTGTGGGATTACTAAATTGAGAATGAACGAATACTAAAGAGCCAGAAAGATTTTCATAATCCTGAAGGGAAAATTTTCAAAATTTTGTTGGTCTACAACTTTCTCTTGAAAATCAAGGACTTGCATGACTTTATATCTCCACAAAGGGTTACCTGTGACATAAGAGCAGAGGAGGCAGTCCCACGCTTATAAGGTTCGATTGATAGAAAAGTTTCTATCAGGTCAACGGCAGATGTTGGGAATTCTTTACACTTCTCCCTTAGAGAACTCTCATAAGAATTCTGGGGTTTAAACATAGTTGCATGAGGAAGCTTAGATCTTTTCCAGTATTCTTCAGGTGGAGAACCGCAAAGCTTAAAGATTTTATGCAATTGTTCAACCTGTAAATTTAGAAAAATTGTATTAACTTCAATTACTATGCACATAAAACTGCAAAGTATCCTAGACAAAGACAATGTAAGAAGTAAGCTAATCAAGAAGTGAAAAAGTATGCATGACAAAAACTTGCGGTTGACATGTCATATTGTTGTTCACAGGAAATTATCAAATACATCGAAAAATTGTTGGAAGGTAGAAAACATCCTCCCCCCCAACCCATCCCAACTTCCCACATTTCACCTTTCACAAGCTATCAAGTAAGTAGATTCACGTTGATAACACAAAAAATGTACGTTAATTATGTCAGTACCTCAGTTCTTCCTTTAAGAATGGGCTTCCCCAAGAAAAGTTCTGCAAATACACAGCCCACACTCCAGAGATCTACTGATACTCCATAGGTGGTAGAACCCATCAAAAGTTCAGGAGGACGATACCATAATGTCACGACACGACTGGTTAACGGTTGCTTATTACTTGTGCTGAGGACATTTGCCAATCCAAAATCTCCCAACTTCAGAATTCCCTCATTGTTTACCAAAATATTGGAAACTTTAATGTCTCTGTGCATAATACCTCGCAAATGGCAGTGCTCGACTGCAGACAATAGCTGCCTCATATAACACTTAACCTATGCAGAAGAAAAAAGAATTTCTTAATAAGGTACAAAAAGAAAGTGTAACATGGCCTCTGTATCTTATTATGAAGACACCAGGTAATGCAAAAACAAAAACAACTCTTCTTTTTCTGTTTTCTGTTTTTCTTTCTGAGTGACAAAGCCTAAGGTACAAACTAACCTGTGCTTCACTGAATTTGACGTCAGGACAAGATACAAGACCAGCAAGATCATGTTCCATGTAATCAAATACAAGGTATATGCTAGTTGATGATCGAGATGCAATTACACCTTCCAATTTCATGATGTTTGGATGGTCAAGCCTGCGCAGAATCATTATCTCCCGAGCCATAAACCTAATGCTCTCTGGCTGAAAATTGTCAAACCGCACCTTCTTCAGGGCAACTATCTTTCCGGTTTCAACTTCACGTGCACGAAACACACTGCTGTATGTACCTTGCCCAATCTGCATTATTCACAGAAAGGAACAAAAAAACATACTTCAATGAGAAACCATCAATTAAAATACTTGTTCAGCATTTTTAACGAGCATTTTTGCCACAGAGCCCATGCAGAGGGACAAAGCCCATTTAAGAGTTAAGACATGCATATTGGTCATCGTCAAAGTCAAGCGTCTAAGATTTCAAGAACAATGATCACCCACACTTACATTTTCAAATTTTTCGAAAACTATATAATATTCAATATTGTTGTTTTTTTTTTTTTTTTTTTATTATGTAACAATAAATGTTAAATAATATACTATAAAGAATTTGCAGGTAATCACGTTTTTAATACTAGAACTTTAAAAAATTATTTACCAGTTCAACAGAACTTTTAAAATTATTCACCATTTCAACAACATTAATCATCGGATTCAAAGGAGCTAAAATGAGCAAAATCTTAAAAAAAACTGAGCCCTGGCCAACCTTCTCGAGTTTCTCAAAAGAATCTGCTCTAAGAGGCACCCAACCATGAATGGCTTCCCCGGCAGCGGTGCTAAGCCAAGAGGGCCAACCAGCGGAGGTTTGCTCGGCATCTACGAATCTATGAGAAAAACCCAACTTGAAGCTAAAAGACGACCCTTTCACAACAGAAGCGTCTCTCCTTAGCCTTTTCAACTCCCTGTTCCGATCATCAGATTTATCCTCCTTCCTACTACTCTCAGACCGCAATAACAGCAAACCGGATGGGTTCTTCGATGAAACCACGGAACCACCACCACCACCGCCATTGCTATTGTCGGCTGCTGATGATGCGGCTGCTTCTGCAACAGTGGCTTTGGCTTTGGCCTTTGCTTTTGAAACCGAGCGCTCTAAAGCAGGCGAAGCTACGGACTCTGCCTGCTTCGAGTTAATGCAACCCATTCACAACCAAATCCCGAAAGCATTGGGGATCGAAATTAATAGAAAAAAACAGAGATCGACCCAGATCGGGAAATGGGCCAACAATGGGGGATTTCACCCCAGCATCAGCAGAAACGGGATTGCATTAACTCTAAGGATTGGAATCGGAGATAAACCCTGAAGAAGTTTCAGAAGGAAGAAGAAGGAGAAGAAGAAGAAGAAGAAGAAGAAGAAAGTCATTTTTGGGTGAAACAATTGTAGTAGCGAGATGTGCGGAAAGAATGGGAGGATGTGATGTGCGAGGATTTCAACGAGGTCGTGTCTGTGTGACAAACGGCCCGAAAGCAAAGGAAGAGAGACATTCGTGGGTCCGAAATGCTTCATCTTTGGCTTTTTATTTTTGGTTTTCTTTTATTATTATTATTATTATTTTTCTTTGCAAAACCAAAAAGTTGGAAAAAGGTGAAATGTAACCGTTTGCTGCTTTTCTTCTTGTTGTCGTTTTTTTTTTTTTTTTTTTTTGGTGGGAGAGCTTCGAGTTTTTTCTTTTTTGAGAGAGAGAAAAACACTAAGTGTCCTTCGTCTTCCTCTTTGGTCCTCAACTGCCCAACTCTGCTCTGTTTTTTTAAGTCCTTGATTTGTTTGTATTCTACCACTTCTGTACCCAGCCTTTACCCTTTTTAACATTTTTATTTTGTTTATTTTCAGTCAAAAAAAAATAATACGTACATAGTTTACAACTTTACGTACGTTTAGGCGTTAAAGCAGCGTTTGCGATCTTAATCAGAAGTTCAGATGGAGAAACGCATGACATAACACTAACCCCACATCTCAATCAGATGTTTCTGCCACTGCTGCCTTTCGTCATCTTCTTCTTTTCTTTTCCACCTTTTTTTTTTTTTTTTAAATTTTAAAATATATATAAATATATTCTCTTTCTTCCTTATAAATTCATCCACCTTCAATATCAGTTAACCTGGTCCAAATGAATTATTAATGATATGATTATGATTATTTTTTAGGTGGTGAAAAAAATTTCTGCTATTACAAATTTTCTAAAGTTCAGTTAATGACTATTTTTTAATTAAGATATTTTGTTAGATACACCTATTATAATTTGTTAAAATATTTTTTATCAAATACCTTTGTCTGCAGAATAACCCTTTATTTTATGCCCTTTAACTTTATGGGGGCATAGGCAAAGGCCTTACTTATTGGTCTTGCCTTTTGCCGACCATGCATATATACATTCCCATAAGATATACTTTATTGTTCCTTCAGCAATAGACTTTGAAACCACAGAAGTTCATGAAATAAAATCAAATACAGATAAACAAATGAATCTGTGAAAACCATAATATCCGATTCCTCAACTTACATTACATTTAGAGATAATTAGTTGCAATCCTGTCCCATTTAAGTGGGAGTAACAAATCTTACGTGACATCATTTCTTAATTTAAAATGTACATGATGAACAGATGGAGCATCATTCATTCCTTATCAACCATTTACACATGCATTCCATGCCTTACAAAAAGGAATTACAAATACAAAACCCACTTACAAACCTGTCCATTTCTTTTTTTGCACCATGTCAAGTCAGTCGGTTGGAATGAACTACTGAGCTTATGGCTACACAACAGAGAGCGCATTACACAATGATTTGTTCTTCTTTTAGCTGCAGAAGTACTGGTCTCTGGTCTTTGAGTAAGGAATGCTTCTCAGCCGTAACCCTGACTGGTTTTAACTGTTGTCCGTTATTGTTAGCTGTGTTGTGGCTACTATTTCTAGCTGCTGGGACATCATGGTTATGTTTTCCCTCATAGGTAGTGATGACAGCTTTTGGGTCTGTCGAAGCTCTCTCAACATGCTTACGGACATTACATCCCGCACTGGTACATTTGTAATAGCTCCTGTAAATGGATATTTATGAATAAGAAAATTAATCCAGTCTTTAAAAACAAAGCACCAGAAACAAACTTTTCCACTGTTGCACACGAAGAAAATATCCAACACAACAAAAAATAAGCATGCCAACCAAAGGGAAATTATACGGCAGTTAAATTATTTGGAAGGTACAAAGGCATATGCAATGAGATCAGTAATAATGCGTATATCAATTGACACAGTAAAACAAGGTGGCAGAATAACAACACTTTAGAAGTTTCAGTATTAGCCACATAAATATAGATTGATATATATAAGCAAAACTTGAATTGTCACCATTTATGCGTACTTCCATTCCATGACAAGGTCACAACAAAACAAATAATGTTTTCATGTATTGACCTTATCAATATAGAATAAAATTAAAAAAATAAAAATAAAAATACAGGGTTAAAAATAACAACATGAAAATGCCTTACAAATTTTAAGATGTCTTTTAAAACCACCTTCATTGCTATTACCAAAGAACACCAATATCCAATTGGTGTTAAAAGGAGATGAAGTCTATAGTGCCTGTTTAATAGATTGCTGTTAATAGCTTTTGTTTTTCTCTCACAACTATATTTAGTGATGGTTCTGTCTTTGGACAATGCTATGGTGTTAGTATTGCATTCAGCATTTTATTGTAGGACAAAATAGTTCTCACATGACAATGGTGGGACCTAATGGTTTATATTGGTGATATTACCACAGAATGATTATTCATAAGTTGTTAATATATGGTTCAGAGAGGAGGAGGAGGGGAAAAAAACAAGGATTTATGTTTCATTCCTTTGTAAGGCTACTTTTCTAAACAAGAAATGTTATTTTGATCAACAACTTTTGTTCTTGATACTAGTAAAGCAGTCAAATAGAACAAAAGTGAATATATATATATATGAAGAAAGTGCCCACCTTGGATGAGGATTCCCTTTTACCACTTTCTGCCCGTACTTGCGCCATCTGTAGCCATCATCCAGAAGATCAACTTCACTTCTCGTTTGCACAATGATTTTTGGTTCTGTGACTGTCTTGTGTGACAAAGCCACCTCAGTTGTCCCAACATCTACGTTCCTGGATTCCAGAGCAACAAATTTCTCAGTATTTAGAAGAAAAGAAATGATAATTAAACAATATTAGTTTCCAATAATAGGATGGGAAATTGCTTGCCTTCTTTTCGCATTTGGCTTATCAGCATCCCCCTCATCCTCTCTAACTTCTGTGTCAGCTAATTCTTCACTGTCACTAGAACCTGGTACCTGCAAAGGATCAGTTTGTGTAAATTCCTGATCCCTCTCAAGCCCCAACTGGGAAGGTACAGTTTCAATTGTTCTGTTCACGTGCCCAGCCCGGTTTTGTGAACTAATTTCTGGCTTAGCCTGAGAATTTGCATTTCCATTCTGATCGCCAGCATCTTTGGCACGCTTGTTTGATTGAGGCTGTTCATGATTATGCTGTCCTTTGTAGATAATCTCAGTTATTTGACCCTGAGTTGAACGTTCAACCTTCTTTTTGACAGGGCAATTTGGATGGGTACATTTGTAGTAGCTTCGCGGAAATTCACTACCCTTAACCTGCTTCTGCCCGTATTTCCGCCAATTGTAGCCGTCATCTCCAGATTTATCAGTGGCAAGGGGAGGAGATTGATATTTCCTATCAGAAATAGACACCCCTGTTGTCTCCTTCAAGGAACTTCTGGGGTTAATTGTTGAGGGTACTGCCTGTTCTTGTGAAGCATCATTAGATATAAATGATGAATCATGTGCCATTGACTCTGTAGGAACAGCTGCTAAGGAATTGTGATATTCAGCTTGCAATTGCAATTGAGACTGGGCTAGTGCAGCTTGAGCAGTAACCTGTGCTAATGCCTGCTGGTGTGACATTCCAAAGGGACTCTGCATGGTTTTTAATGAACAACTGATACTCATTAATTCATCTCCTTTGGGGAAATTACAGGATATCAGTTTGAAATTTTTCAATATTTATTATTCAATTAAATTTGCAATGTTTTTAAGAAAGGGTTCAAGGTATGGAAAAGTGAACTAGAAATAAAAAGAAATGGTATCTGGACTGTCCATTTATGACTAGCCTGTAAAAATTACCACCGATTAAGTGACATAGATATAGAAAATACATGGTCTTTTTCTCTTCTTCTTTCCTGCTCTTTCTTTTTTCACCACCAATTAAGTGACATAGATATAGAAAATACATGGTCTTTTTCTCTTCTTCTTTCCTGCTCTTTCTTTTTTCTGAATAAAACAATTAAATAATAAACATAAAGGAACATAAATTACAATTCTAAAAATGTCAGCAGGAATTGAAGCATCCTATTCATGCAACCTGAATCCCTCAAATGTGAAGAGGAAGAAATGGAAAATATATTCATCACTCAAGAAAGTGATCCACTAATTCTTTATAGGATTAGAGCCTGAATGACTGTTGGACATAATTTGAAAATATAAAACTATTCAATCAGAAACGCATACAATTCTATAGAAAAAATCACCACTTTTAACTAGGGCACCATACAGTGGCATAAACCTCCTCCCAAAAACAAAAAGATGAGATAAGGCCATAATCTACATTCTCAGAGTCAAAGAAATAATCCCTTTGAAGTAGGATGCTTTAAGGATTCTTACATCATGGACTATTGAATTTCATAACTCAACAAAAGAAACCCTGATTTTCCATTTCATAATTAATAAAGAATAAGCACAAATAAATAACATTCCAACTTTAAGCTCTGTTTGGAGCTTGGAAAATACAAGGAGGGAAAAAATAGAGGAAAAAAGTGGGAAAAAAATAAAATACATTCTCTTCTCGTGACTGGTATATAAGGAAATGTGTAAGGAAAAAATGGATTTCTCACCCAATTCTCTTCTCTTGTTTGATTCTTCACAAAAATGCAAGGAAAAGTTTTTATATTAACTTTTTCCCTTAAGTTTTCCTCTCTACTTTTTTTTTTTTTTTTTTTTCCAAGTTAGTACACAACCAAATAGAAGGTTTGACAATCTTCTGACTACCCCTTTCCGAGGTCCAAATAGATTAGAGTCTTAATATTAACGAAATTGTATGAATCCAAACTCATAATTCTACATTCTCAGAAAGGACTGTGTCCCAAATTGATAACAACACACATAAACAATAAAAATTCCAAAAAAAAAAAATTGTACAGTAAAATAAGGCATCTTTAATCTATAGGTTTTGGGCGCACATCCAAAATTCAATAAATTGAATCTGCAGAAACAACTTTACATGTTCAATGCAAAAATTAAGAATGGAAGAGTGGAAAAATGATGAATTTACCTGAGGAGAAAAGAATCCAGGTGAATTGAGCAAGCCAGAGGGACTTAACCCAGGTGGTACGGTGAACAATGGAGAGCGAGCAACCACCAAATTCATGGGTCTACTCTGCTTAAACCCTGAATTCTTGTCAACCACCACCGTTGCTACACCTCCTTCCTTCAAAGAACCACCATCATTAGGAGTATTATCAGTAAAGAAGCTTGTGGGTGGTCTGGCGGCAGCGGCGGCCATAGGGGAGGCTATAGCTCCCGCGAGGAGCTGAGAAAAGGACCTGTACTCCCAATCTGGATGGTTATCGGAGAAGAAGCTGGAAACAAGGGTCATAGGACCTGGACTTGCTCCAGCTCCGCCGGTGAAAAGGGTCTCCATGGAAGGACGCGGTGGTAGAGCTATCGTCGGCCTCGTTGGCGGCAGCGCAGGATGTTGCGGTGCTGAAAACGAAACTCTTTGTGGGTCTTCGTTCTTCGCCATTTTCGATATTAAACAAAGTTAGTTAAAGCTCTCTATCTCTCTCTCTCTCTCTCTCTCTCTCTCTCTCTCCTTTTTTTTTTCCCTCTATTTTCTTATCGGTTTTTCTTCCTCTTCTCCTTTGTCCCCCTGTCTATGGTGTTTTTCTGCAACTACCTTGTTTGCCTTTTTTTTAAAAATAAATAAATAAATAAATTTAGTATCTCTCTCTCTCTCTCTCTCTCTCTCTCTCATTACAAAATGGTTGGCTTTTTTGGTGGTTTCGTGCTATCCTGAAATTCAAGTGGAAAGTCCACGGCCCACTGTTTAGAAAATGACTTCTTATTGTTATTTCTTTATTTAATAAAACAAAAAGTAATTTGCATTAATATTTATGTAATTAATTAAAATATCTCTTTGTTTTCACAGAATGAAGCACGGTTTCATTCATCAAACTAAAAATTTGCAGTATATTAGATTACTCTTGTATGGAATTTTTAAGAGGTATTTATTTAATTTACCTTTTAATTAAACATTTGAAAATATAAATATCTATCGTTTAGTTTTCCGAAAAGAAAATACTAATAATTATTAAAGTAAAAAATAATAAATAATAATAAAATCAATTTAAATCATAATGGATTCATTGACCTTTATGACCGACATCAAGACTTTTGAGTTTCAAAGACAAGATTGTCAGAAGCAAATATTTCCACTTTTTAAGTTTTGATTTTTTTTCTTTTTTTTCCGATTTTAATTTCGGATTGATTGATTGATTTTATTTTTTTATTTTTGGCGATAACGTTAATTTCAAATAAATAAAACTTTATGTGCCTTTTTTAAAAGAACTAATGAATAAAATATAGACAAAAAAATTACATTAAAGTTAGAAAAAAGAATCTTAAAAAATTATTGGAATTTTAGAAAATGAAATTGGGAATAATGAGTTGGGATTGGCGAGCAGAGAGCGCGTGAGAAAAAAAAAATATAAATAAATAAAAAAGGGGGGTGCAAGTTGGGGGAGAAAATAGACAGAATGCAAAACGATGGGATAGGGACGGTGTAGCAGAGGTGGGGGACGTTTGGGGCCCACTATAAGAAAAAAAAACCCCCCGTATCATGCTGCCGTGTACATCCTCACACGTCATTACCTTCTTTTTTTTTCTTTTTTCTTTTTTTCTACATTTTTCTATTTTTTTCTTTTTTGGGATATCCATATATGTAGCAATATATATATATATATATATATCTCTGTTATCCCTCGTCCTGGGTCCCAACCAGTTCTCTATTATATGAATTTTTGTTGCATTCAAAATATTTTCATTTTTCACTTTTTATAAATAGTTATTTTATTGTTAGCAAAAAAAAAATTAAAAACTAGTTTGATATATTTTTCTTAAAAAATTGATTTTTCATTTTTTTTTTATAATATGATTTTCTATTAGACTATTATTTATGCGAAAGTACTTGTACACATCATCCTATCCTCTTTGCAATATATATATATATTTTTTTTTGGCCAATATGAAATTAATCAATAATCATCACTAAAAATCCATGACTATAAGAACAAAATAATACTTTCTTTAATTTTTAGTTTCCAATAAAGTTACTTATGTGATTTACCAAATCTTCTCTTTTCTTGCTCTCTCTCTCTCTCTCTCTCTCTCTCTCGCACTTTTTCACTACATGGTTTATGCTTTTTAGGTTTTCCATATCAAAAACTATTAACAAAAAATGCAATGTCCCAACATTCATGCAATTAGGTCAACATCAGTCCAATAACTTTAGCACTGTTTCCAGACAATAGTCCCAATCTCCTACCCTAATAAAAAAATAAAAAAACCCCAACTCAATCAAATTTCTCTACCCAAAAAAAAAAAAAAAAAATTGTCAAACTCAATCATTTCATGCTAAACAGCGATTCTAGCAAGTGCGGTGAAGTATATGCAAACTGAATGTAATTGACATCTCCACCAATGAGCTTATTATATAAAGAAAATGAAAACTTTTGCAAGCAATTTTCAAAAAGCATGCATTCTCGAAACTATGTTCTGTGTTGACGCAACCACAAGTTGCCGTGAAAGATACTGTCATAATTAAAAACAGCTGGAATATTTATATCTTGCAAGTTATAACAACCCCACAAGTTCTAGATTTTTTATGTATACACCCCCAAAAAAAAAAAAAAAAAAAAAAAAAAAAAGGGGGTCTTAGCATGAATAAAATTGGTAAACAGAAATTCCGAATTTTTTCCATATGAAAAAAGAAAATATCTGAGAGTTTCTTTTGCCATACACCTGAAATACGTGAAAGTGCAAAAAGGCCACCAACCAAACTGCAATCTATTAATAAAAGGTGCAAGTGGTTCCCTTTGAATGAACCCAGAATTTAATTTGGTGGTTGAAGAAGGAGACCAGTTGATAGAGGCAGTGTACAACGTGTTAACAACTATCTAGTGCACGTCGCTAACAACATGGAAACCCCGGACCAACCTATTCAAACGGAAACCTTCATTTGTCTATTTTTATTTTTGTTTTTATTTTCTTTCATCAATCAGTATTCAATGCACGTTTTCAAGTTATTTTGCAATATCAAGCTGTCTGTCATTTTATGCACAGAACTTGACCAAGTTCAGAGACTATAATTCACAATGACTTGCACGAAAATAAACATCAACGAAATTTGATTTTGTCAATCTTATTCTTTTTTTCTTTTTCCTTTTTTTCTTTTTTTTCCCCTAAGATGCATAACAATTCTATGCATTTACAACATTGTGGGACCTGTTTTCTTAATTACTTTTCAGGTCCAAGAAAACAAAAAGTTTTTAGTTACCTGACAATGATATACAAACCTGGAACGAACTCCAACTGGCACCGTCAGATGGGTTTGTTGCTCTGGAGAGTTTGCTTGAGTGAATTATGAGTAGTAGAATTCCATTTTTCTACCCCAAAAAGAACGTTGCACTAGCACATCGTTCATTCTAAGGTCTCATAGAAGTAAGTGGAGGAGACGGCCAAGCCTTCAACATCATAAGTGCGAACTAATCTTTGTCTTTTGCCAGGTGACTCAAGCCAGCAGAATTCCAAATGGAATGATTTAGACTCTGCTACACTCTTTGCTACATCACAAGGACATCCCATGTAGATTCCACCGGGTAAGAGTGTTATCTGGTATCCTCCATCAAAAGTAACCAAGTTGTCTGACTTGGTTCCAGTCCAAGCCACTTTTGTGGTAACATCACCCCCACTAGACGTAGAACTTATGTCCTGAAATTGTTTTCCAACATTGAAAATCAAATTATTTTAAAAAAATTAAATAAAATAACCAAGGTTCACTACATGTATCTGATTTCCTTTCCCCTGTTTTATAGAAGAATACCATCACATGTAAATGAACCCCCCCATAGGCAACTGTTTTAAGTCGTCCAAGAGGCAAAGAAGAGAATTTTTCTGCAACATAGTCCACCAAAAATACAACACCCCTATAATAATTCTTTCATTGGTTCGGTCCATCTTTCATTAATCATTAAATGATTTGTTTGACCATCTCCTCATAATCTACATTTTAAAGAGCATCATGCACTCAAATTTAATGTCTTACTGTGTTTTTCCACCTTTTTATTTGGGGGATGGGGAGGGTTGAGTCAATCGATTAGCGCGGAGTGGATACCTGAATAAGTTGACCATGGTCGTTCATTTCAAGTATTGCTACTATATCAGCTTCAGCCATTGTCGATCCATAAACACCACTCCTTTTTGTTATTGAATGACCTTTCCACTTACCAAGAAATGGTAGAATCCTGTTTGTGTTGTCCTGAAACCAAAAAGAAAATTTTAGATACAGAGCACACTAGAATTCTAACTTAAAAAGGAAAAATTTTGTTGATATTAGTTGATTAAATAGTAATTATTCGTGAAAATTACCATGTCATTGCTAAGTGAAGGAGGAAAAAACACCCCATCACCTCTTTCCTCAACAAAGATGAGAAGCATTTCTAAAATGCCTTTTGGGTCCATGATATGGAATGCTCTTACTCGGCTATCTTTCTCCAGTGAATATATACAATTCTCACAGACAATAGAAGGGCGACGGGAGGGAAGCTTTAGATTTCTGCATGATATAGGAAACTGAGAACAATTAGCAAAGTCGAAATAGGATTAGCAACACAGTTAATTAAGTAATAAGGAATCAACATTTTTTGAGTACCCATATATACTGATAGTAGATATAAAGAACATCTTTTGAGAAGAGGATCACTTACTTTGGTGATTCTTCACCTATGTCATCTTCTCCTAAGACCCCTTGTCTTAAGACAGTTTCTAACATGCCAGCTGTCTGGTACCTCAGAGAAAATGCTCTCTCTCTGGGGAAGAAGCCAAGCTGCAGGCTAATTATAATTGATATTCCACAGAGAACAGAAGATCACACAAACTAGGCTATAATCTATTTCTCAACATGGTAAACAACCCAACAACTAGACTCCAAATCTTCGAAGTGTAGGAAAATCTCACCTGTTGATATTTGTCAGCAGTAAACATGTTGGTTTCTTTGATTTTATACTCTGCCCAATCCAGCTCATCATCATATCCAGAACTCGAAGTGCTTGTTGGAGGTTGTTTAATGTATAATCTACGGAGTACGACAGGATTAAGCTTATAAGGATGAAAAAAAAGAATAACGAGCAAGATTCTTATATAGATTCCTTTCAGAGTAAAGAAATTATATGCTGATTTTAATTCCTAAAAAGTCCATCATAAGAACCATGATGTCAATGACTATCATCATGATGTTAGTTTCAGAAATTCTCTTACATTTTCGTTTTTCATCTGATTACAATAATTAATAGATAGAATTAATCCTTGATATGAGCTAATTCCAATTAATATTACAGCAAATTTATTTAATTTTCCCCATAATTTTCGTCTTTATTATCACTATTTTTTGACATTTTTCAACTGAAGAAATAAAGAATTAAGCTTACGATTGAATAAGACTCATGAGTTCATCCTCCCCATAAGAGCTAGCAGCAAGCTTCGTATCCACTTTTTGCAACAACTTCCCGCCCGCATCAAATTGCTGAAAAAAATCATTCAAGTTTTTAACATTTGGAAATAGTTCAGGAACCTCTCGGTTTCCTTTCCGAAAAGTGAATGGAAAAAAAGAAACACAACAACGGTAAAATGCAAATCTTTAGCATCCCAAGTCCCAACCCCAGAACCGTCAGAATCCTACCCACTTTAAATTCTACTTAGCAACGTCAAACACTTCACATTTCAGGAACAAAACAGAAAAGCCAAACTCTTTCCCACAGTTTTCTCAGCAATCAAAAAGAAGGCAAATCCTCATCAAACAGCAAATAAACAATTTTTTTCCTCTTCTTCTTTTTGTCATTCTTGTTTTTCTAATTAGCTGATATAGCAAAGGAACTTGATACTTACAAAGAAGGAACCATTCCACTTGCCCAAGTTGAGATTGATGAAGCGACGAAGATTGTCAATACTCATGGATTCCTCATTAGGTGGTTTGTGAGCTTCTTCTCCTTGGGCTATGGAGGATGTAGGAGAGCTCCAAGCTCGGCTACTGGGTCTTCGGAATTTATTGAAAACAGAATGAGTAAACGAGTTTGCATTTTGAAGATTTGTGGGGAAGAGTCGGATTTTGCTTGGGTTGGGTGATTTGGGTATGGAAACCAGTGACACTGAATAGCAACTGATAGAAGCCATGGAAAACCAAGCACAGGGATTACAAGGCACGTCTTTTTTTGATTCGATTTATCTCATCTCTATAAATGGGCTTTTAAAAATTTTAAGACGGCCCAATATCAATGGCCTAATTAAATAATGGAAAAATTCCAAAAAAAAAAAATATATATATATATATATATTATAAAAAAATCTTTTTACTTTTTTTTTTTCTTAAAAGAAAAAAAAAAAAACTTTTTTATGGATATCATTAATCTAATCTTGATTTTAAAGAATTATAGACCATTAATGGTTTATATTTTTATGATTATCCAATCTACTATTTCTATTATTTTCTTTCACGGTATATAACATGTGAAAACTACATCAAAATTTAATTGGAACATATTAAAATTTGAATTCTAACTCCTGCAAACAAATGGGATGCATTTGTCAACTTCCTTCCAATCGAACTACCCCTGGGTGTAAAATCTTTTTTACTTTCACCATTTTTCAGTTTGGCTCTAAATATTTTTTTTTCAAAGTTTTTTAAGGGTTTAAGAAAATTGTTATTCTTGTAAGGTGATATATCTTATAGAAATTACTTACTCTAAGATTTTTTTTTGGGAGTTGTTAGACTAACAATGAATTTTACCTATTATTTCACGTTGATCTTTAAATTATTTTTTAATATTTTGGTCTCTAAAAATTAAGTTAAATTTTTGATATACTATGGTTCTTAAACTCTTTATGGTCTAATTTTAATAGTTTTTAAGCATACAATGCACTTCATGCAATATTCGTTGTTTAATTTCATAATTTCGTTACTTTTGTATTGCAGTAAGTATACATCATGCTTCAAATCTGTGGAAAAATAGGTTACAAATAGTTTCAAGAATCAAAATACAACAAAAATTAAAGTTTAAGGAGCAAGATGCTAATATTTTTATTTTAAAAAAAAGAAGTTTTAACGATCAATATGCAATTATGGGCATAATCCAGGATTGGCAGAGCTAATAACTTTTTCTAAGGAATTGCTTATATATAAGTTAAATTGATAAAAACGAAGAAAGTTTCAACAAATCCTGAATTCTAATGATTGTTTACAAGACAACCTAGGTAGAACCCCGAATTGATGCTTGTAAATTCCAAGCCGATCCACAACCATATATGCATTTCTCTTCCCATACAAATTACCATTTCCTATAAAATATAGAAACAATTCATGAATCCAATATTGTCTATAAGCAGGTCCATGTAACTTTTGGTGTCTTTTTTTTTTTTTTTTTTTTTTGATTTATTGGTACGGATGTCTCAAAACCCTCCAACTCCAAAATAAAGCATCTTTATCAAAGAGAGCAAGAGGTAGCCCACACCAAAGCCATGGAAAGCAGAAAGATTGGTGAAAACACATTGGCCGCCATTAATATATGATAAGAAGCAGCGTTTTGGGCAGGAGCTGATGCTGGAGGGGGTGGGAGTTGCTGGACCATCACGCACACTCTCATTCCATGGTAGCAGTAGCCTCCACTCGACAGGAAGTAATATGGCCTTGCCTCTTTCACTTCATACACGTCTCGTCCACCACGAGTGATGTTGGTGATGAACCCTTTGTCATTGCACTTCTCGTAACTCGTCTTGTTCACCTCCAGAACATTGTAATACCTTTTGTCGAACACAAAGTCTACAAAATTTCAATTTCAAGCACAGTATTAATTGCAATTATATGCATATGTAATTTATGGAAAAAAAAAAAAAAAAAAAAAGAACTTCTGGAAAGTAATTAAACATAGGAAATTAATTGAAGTGGGTTTTGGTTCTTTTCCTTCTTTTACTTTCTCTTTTCTCTCGTTTTGTTTGAATATATTCCTTCCTACATTTATACCATTTCAAATTCAATCTGCTTTTCTTGTTTTATATCTTTATCTCTATGGCCTAAGAAATTAAATAGCTAGAGATTAACTATAGAGTTAATTATATATCCTTTTTTGAAATTCAGGTGTATAGTTAGCTAGCATCTTATGAACGTGTACAATATTAATTTAACCACACTATTGATGAGTTTCTAAAAATTCCAATAAAATTATTTTCTAAGTATAGGACTTCCAGTTGATTTATTGCATATAATCAATGCCGACTACTATTTTTGGCTAGGAATTAATAACTCCTACTGGTTTACAAAGTAATTAAGTTTCGATAAACTGTAACGAAGAACCACATATGATAATTTTTTTTTTCTGGCTTATGCAGAAGTCTAGCTAGAAGAATATAATACATTACCTGCCAAACTGGGGAAATTAATTAAGAAACAAAAGCCTAAGAAATTAAAACCTAGCGAGCGAGAACCAACCAAATTGTATTAATTATCTTCAAATTAAAAAGAAAAAAAAAACTATATTAATTATCAAATACTTCACCCAATTCTCATATATCCATTAATTAATCACCAGTATTTTCATTCACACATTCGAATTAGAACATTTAATACTATGTTCTATATATCTCAGGCTACATATAATCCAAAAATTGTCCTTCTTATGACGTGCTTATATTTCTCTATATGTTCAATAATATATGTAAAAAATGAGAGATTAAATTTCATATCTAATTTTTTTTCCTTTATTTTTACTGAGAAGGTTAATTTTGATATCTAAACTAGAAGAAAATGTGTGTGTGTGTATATATATATATAACATATATGCAAAATCCCACAACGCACGTACAGAGCCAATCGCCGACGTAGACATGTTGATGAGCGGACCATTGAGTGTAATTAACGTTCTGATTCCACCCATTTGCTCCTCCCACTTTCACCAGACTTCCCACCGTGCAAGTCATCATCATCATCATCATCATCATCATCATCACGATCACCACCGTCCATCCTCCTCTTCCACCCATCACAGGGCCCTGCATTTGCATCAGCATTATACTCTCTCTCTCTCTCTCTCTCTCTCTCTCTCTCTCTCTCTCTTTCTCTGTGAAACTGCTCGTAGTATATATGTATTATAAACACTGCACGGTGCATTATATATATATATATATAATTTATATGAATTGATATACTAGATTAGAGGAGGAGGAGCGCAGTGAAAGTGAAGCAAAAGAGTAGCTGACACTTGGCAAAAATGGACTCAATTTACCACTCAGGAGCCTTGGGCCCCACCGACGTTACTGGCCTAATCACCGTCCAATTTGGCCAATTGATCCGTGCACGTAAAAAGATTTTCAAAATGTGAAAAAACCCTAAAGCATAGAGCATATATCCCCGGCCCATGGGTTTCTATTTGTTTATCTGAGGTGGGCTGATATGATTGGCTGTTTGATGTAGTCAAACCTAAGTTTGTAAAGCAGTGAAAACCGTTGTACTACTAGTGGTGTGGTTGTTACCAAAGCAGTTACACATACACTGACCAAAAGTACTGATTGCATGACTTATCCGTCAGACACTCCAAAAATTACTTTTAACAACGCTTCATATTACCAATATTTATACATATATATATATAATTTTGTTTTTTAGGGCAGCATTAGGAAGGCGATTCCTAGAGTTTTTTATTTCAACAAAGGAAGAGAGAGAGAGAGACAGAAAGAGAGCCCCAACAAAAAAAAAGAAGAAAGCAAAAATTCCTGGTATCCCAGTTTTAGAAAAAGCAAAATTGTCAGAGAAAAAACAAAATAAATTAGAGGGGTTAGAGTAGAGAGGGGAATGGGGACCACAACCCACATGCACCGTGTGACCACAGGGTCATTATTTCATATTTTTTGTGTTTATTAGTATTTATCATCCCAATCTTATAATTACCGTCGGTTTTTCTGGGAGTCCATGGGTTCCACCTAAAAATCAAGCGACATTAATTTTAAAAAAACAATTGAAGTGATTTATTGTTGCAATTTATTCTTAAATTATATTTTTATTATCATTTATAAGAACTTTATGTAGATTGAAAACCAAACTTAAATAACTTGTTGGAGTCCATTTTATCTCCAACTCAAAACCTGGCAATTGTGAATCCAACAAACTGACCTCGAGGCTCGGTGGACTCCAAAGGTTAAGAGAAAGAAATTGCAATTGCTATATTATATAATATATATTTACTATATTTGGCTAAAGACACTTTTTATTTTATTTTATAAATTTCAATAAAGACCAAAACTTTCCTAGTCCAAGTTAGGGA
The DNA here is from genome assembly GCF_031755915.1 of Ziziphus jujuba. NCBI lineage: Eukaryota > Viridiplantae > Streptophyta > Magnoliopsida > Rosales > Rhamnaceae > Ziziphus > Ziziphus jujuba. The sequence continues at coordinate 29,607,614 of NC_083382.1, read as the reverse complement.
GAGCCATTCCGTCTCATTACCCAAAAGCCCACATGGCAGACGTCAAATTTGCTGACACCACATAAACAACTGTATGAACCACATAAATAACTATAATATGCCCTGCTCTCCAAAAAAATAATAATAATAATATGCACTAGACCACCACAATTGGGCAAAAGAGCTTTATTAAACAAATGTAATGGAAATTTGTTTCTCAAGCAACCCATAAAAGGAGAAAAATAAATAAATAAATGGTGCATATTTGAAGTATCTTCTTTGGTCAAATTTTACTTTTGGACAAAAAAGAAGCATAACCCACATGGCCAACAAAGCCATGACTATCTATTTCAGAAAACTCAAAATTGATTCCGCAAATCATGCATTGAAAATTCCCCAAAACAAATAAAATTTAATTAAATAAATAAATATTAAAGACATTTCACAAATTCAAACTCCACCATCTGTCTCACTCAGAAAACTCTCCACTTTCAGGTCAACCACCAAGAAGAAAACACAACACAGCTAAATTACCAGCTCCCCCAAAAAAAAAAAAAAAATGCGGAAGATAACTCAATTTCATAAAACAATTTGGCTAAGAAACTCCTAAGGTGATTCGGATCTTAACAGAAATAAATGGCCTCATGAAAATGCTGAAGCTTGTAGACCCACGGTGCTACAAGAACCGAACAAAGACATCCCACACAGCACCAACGGCTAAAACAGCTGGTAAAACAAGACGGCCATGATATGTAGATTTTGGAGCACTGCTCTTTTCATTGATTGGTTGAGATGAGGGAGGGGGAGGTAGGTTTTCCACCCGGACAGCTAACTTCATGCCTCCATAGCAGAATCCCTTGCCACTGATGAAATAGTAGTGCCTAGTCACATTCAGTGGAACCACATCCCTTCCAGCTCCTGTAGTCCAGTTGTGAAGTGGATGATCAGCATTGCACGACTCATAATTTGTCTTGTTTACCTCCAGAACATCCATCTGGTTCCTATCGTACACGAAAACTGGGGAAAGGAAAACTGAGTTACCAAGTAATAATTTGTGCAGGTTTTAGTAGCCAATGATTGGAATAGAATATGCACAACTAAAGACCTATCCTAGAGAAAACGCTTCAGAAGTAGTAGAATATATAAGCCATTAAAATGCAAATATGTGCCAAGATATGCAACTAATAGCCGTAGAAGGAAAGATATAGTAGAATGGAATGACAAAGAGACATCTAAACAAAATTTGGAAGCACCTTGTCAATTGACATTCAAACCAAGTGTTTCAGGTATAAACCACACTAGATTGGTAGCTTGTAAGCATCAACAGTGTACCTTATCATAAGGAATGCAGTTGTGAATGTCCAATATAACTAAATGTCTACGACAAGCTCAAATTGCTTTAAGAAAATTGTGAAAGTGAACTGAACCACAATTATTAGACTAACAAAAATTATATATATGCATGACACTTATTCATCTATAGATCTATTTCAAAGCGAAATATTCTATTCCACTTATTGTCTCTTGTATCCACCGTCGGTGAAAAATTCTCAACTTGCTTACCTCAGGTTGAATGAGAATGCCAAATGGAGACAGGTTTTTGCTTTTAATTGGCGTCATGACTTATTCAAAGCAAAAACAAAACTACGGATTAAACTGAGAGCATTTAACCACAGTGCTGTAATAATGAGATCCATTAAAAAAAAAAAAGAGTTAATTGACAATGTAGAGTGTAGACATCGATCTACAAAGTAATGACCCTTTCTCTATTTCTTTTTTTTTCTTTTTTTCTTTGGGGTGATACATATTTTTTTATTCTGTGTTATATATTATACTTAAGCGCAATGATGGCAAAACCAACACTTTATTATAAGGTTAGTAGGCCATAATTTCAGATGGCTCAGTGTGTTAATACTTTGAAACACTAATTCAACTCAAAAGTGAAAGAGGGAACTCAAAATTTAGAAGTAGCCCAAAATTAGCTCAAAAGTGTAAAGGTAAGCCCTTTGAGGCCTTTTACCCAAAAGAACAGAAACGAGAAGAAAATCAAATGGAGTAGAAAAGACTCTGACAAGAAAAAATAAGATAGCAGGCAAAAAGTTATAGATCTGAGTGAGCTAAGCCTAAGATGAAAAAATTGGATGAAAAATTATATCGAAATTTAAATAGTTTAACCAAATATTTTTTCAGTTCTCCCATAAGAAGAAATCACAGCTAAGCTTAACTAGTTCATCAATCGAATGTCTCCACAATCAGAGTCGAGCTGTTTTCACAAAACAGAGGACCATGACTCTCTTGTAAGACAAAAACTCTTTTTTTTTTTTTTCCATAAAAAATTTCAAAGTAGAAAAGAACAGCCGTTTACTCCAAAACCCACTTTCAGATCTAATCCTTTTAGCAGTAACATAAACAAAAACCGGCTACAACTAAAAAACAATGAGCATTCTAAGCAGAATTTACTGATATGTAGAAGAAGCAAAAGTGCTGGAGAGAGAGAGAGAGAGAGAGAGAGAGAGAGAGAGCAGAGGAAGCAACACAAAGATCACCGTGGATCTAAGCAGGAAAACATGAAAAGTGGGAATGAAAGAGAGAGAAGGAGAAAGATGCTTACAAAGCCAGTCGCCATTGTAGAAGTGTATGTCCCGAGCCCAAATGGTGTAGTTCACATTGGAGGTCCAACCCTTGTTGCCTCCAACAGTCCAACGAGTTGCCGAAGCTTCAGGTATCATCATCATCATCACTACAGCAAATATAAACACCACCATTCCCAAACGCACCGCCGGTGAACCATACCCAACCCCTCTTCTCAGTCCCTCCATCGCTCTCTCTCTCTCTCTCTCTCTCTCTCTCTCTCTTCCACGCTCCCTAATGAAAGTTCTGGTTTTTGGGTTTTTCTTATATGCTTGTTATCATCAACATAGAGTAACTGCCGTTTGCAACTCCACCACTCGGAGCCCTTGGTTACTTTAAAAAAAAAAAAATAAGAATTTTTTTTTTTTTATATAAATAATAATAAAAAGTTGTTGCTTTTAACCCTTTTCCATTTTTTATATAGTACTATACATAGAGTACTAGTTTCAAGAAATTGGCCTTTTTCTTATAATTTTTTAATAAATTTTATTAGTTTGATTAATGATTTTGTTAAAAGCACAAAAACTAGTATGCATCTTAGTAGCACATCAGCAGGTGCCACTCCAAATGGCTAAATGTCATCTACTAAAAATTTACCATATCATTTTAAAATATCCAATTTATGGCCATCTTAATTTATTTATTTATTTTTTTCTTAAAAAACAAAATGCTTTGTATTGCTTTTGTAGTGCCGTGTCTTCTCATCCCTTTGGCCTTTCCCTTGCCCTTATGGTTTTTGGTTTCTCCACGGTGATTGTTAAGAAAAGCTTGGATGAAAACAGCTATGCTTCTCCTATTATTTACGCAGCTTTTGCAGCATTTGCAAATCAATCAGCTGTCCTTCAACCTTTTTCATGGAGAGAGGCTTCTTGATTTCAAAATTTTAGTTCAAGCTTATCAGAGGACTTGCAAATAAAGTTGTTTAATCACATAAGAAAAAATAAATGTTTCTCACAGAGGATACAATAACTCTCATTTTTAGTTGTGAATGTGAATTGAAAGAATAATGGAGAAGGAAGATGGGTTGTCAATTTCATCCTAGTACATTTTCTATGTACATGGCAAATGCCTCTTTTTCCTTTTTTTATTGGATGTTCACGAAGGGGCTATTGTTTTTTTCTTAAAAAGGTAAATCTTAACCCAAGCTTTTCTGCTCTTTCCTCAGGACTCGCAAAGCTGTAAATTTACATATTTTCAAAAAACAAATAATAAAGGTAAATTTAAGATGGTGAACTCCCAGTTTTAAGTTACATGAAAATTTTAAATACATTATACAAAACTATTACAAATTTATAATATATGGTATTTAACTATTTAAAATGGTACAAATTGATATGATATTATCTATGAATGCAAGATTTTCTCATTAAAAATTTATTATAGAGAAAATTTTGCATACATCAATAATACCACATGAGCTTGTACCACTTCAAATTGTTAAATGCCATTTTTTTAAAATTTACAATAATTTTGTATCATGTATTTAAAATTTCAATATCATTTAAAAATAGAGTTCATCATCTTAAATTTAATTTTATTACTTTTTTGAAAATATTTAAATTTCCATCCTTGTGAGTAGTAAGGAAATATCAAGAAGCTTGGTTAAGATTAAACATTTGCTTTATAAAAAAAAAAAAATGTCCCTTTGTGTACTCCCATAAAAAATAAATAAATAAAATAGGCAATTATGGCTATGTACATAGAGAGAATATGGGAGGATGAAGTTGACAACCCATCTTCCTTCTCCATTATTCTTTCATTTCACATCCACAACTGAAAATGAGAGTTATTGCATCTATTGTGGGAAACATTAATCTTTCCTCCTATAATTAAACAACTTTTATTTGTAAACCCCATTATAAGCTCGGGTTAAAATTCTGAAATAAGAAAGTCTCTCTACATGAAAAAGGTGGAAGAATAACTGATTAATCTGCAAATGCTGCAAAAGCCACGCAAAAAATGGGAGATCCCTTTGTAATAAAACACAAATGTTTTCATCCAAGCTTTTCCTAACAATGGCCATGGAGAAGACACAGCTCTGCAAAAACGAAACAAAAAACAATGCATACTTTTAAAAATAATAATAATACTAAAAAATAAATTACTTAAGATAGTAATGAGTTAGACATTTTAAAATGATGTCATAAATTTTTTTATACATAATATTAAACTATTTACAGTGATACCAACTGATGTGGTATCACCGATGTATACAAGTGTTTCTCCCAACTGTGGGACTTAGATCTTTTGCTCCAAACATTTACCATTTTATTGGTGGTGGTGGGGTGATTGGGATTTTGAATTTATTATTAACTTGGATTGTTTTAATTTGCTGTATTGAGTTTAAACAGCTCATCCATGTAGAACTGAAATTTTACTACATGAAAGATAGATAGCATTTTCTTTTTCTTCTTTTTTGAAAAAAAGGAAGTTTTAAATGGGTTTTGGAGCTAATATTATTAAATATTGTTAGAAGTGAGTAGAATCATGTGATGGCAATGAAAATGAGAGATAGACTTGAAAAGAAAGCTAAAATCACGCTCATATTGCCCTGTCCTCAATCTTGACAATGATTTTCCTCGAAGCCTCATAATTATACCTTTTAGCAATATGATATACTGTGTTTAAGATTTTATATACAATCCTTTGGTTTTTCTCCAGATTTTTCCATAAAAATACACAAATCTAATTGTACAATGAACCAACATCGAATCCAATCCAATCAATTGCAATCTCAAGATTGTTGTGAACACCTTTGCTAAAGCCCATGTGCTCTTCCAGAAGGGGCAGCGGGCCCGAATCCAATTCCCAGTTCTTGCCAAATCCAATTCTCAGGCCCACCCGTATCCATCCTATCTGTGATCCTAACTAAAAATAGATAAAAACAAACAAATTGTCCATTCCAAGCTAGGCAGACCCACATCTGAACTGAACACAAAATATCTTCTGTTGGACTTTCAATTTCTGGGGCTAGAATAATAAAAGAGAATCAATATACATTTTACAAACCAAACAAATATTTGTAACTTTTCTAGCATATTATATATTTTTATGACAAGGTAATTCATCTCTACACTGTTACAGTAGTAATGGGAGGACTTTGTGTAAATATGAACTACAAACATATATGGCAACTTCAATACAGGTTATCTAAAAAAAGAAACAGATTTCCATTATGTTTCTTTTGCTTAAGCCAGATTCCTACTATGTTTACTAACAGTTTGCAGTGACCAACTCTTCAATCCAGCCTTCTCAGTAAGTATTCAATTTGAACATCTTTCGTCAATGGCATGATCCAATCGCTGTAAAGATCAGCAACCAAGCTTGGCGCTATCTTGTAAACTGGATCAGATTTGTCATCTCCCTCTCCATATATCACCATCTCTTGTCCATAAGTTTTTGCCTTCATTTCCACCCTTTTTTTAATTGCTTCTTCGAGAGTGGGATAGATCAGTAGAGTCATCAGTTTGTCCTTGTCCTGTAAAATCCAAAAACTCAAAATCTTGAGCATGCGAAGGACCAAAAATTAAGTAGATGATGCTTGAAAAACTCCGTTAGATGAGGTAATCGTACCTGCTCTTTAATGGCAGTTTCGTATGCCTCTGGAGAGGTTTGATATTTACACTCTGCCACAAATTTGCCGTAGTGAATTCTCTTTGAGAGAACCTGCCATCATAAGAACATTAAGCATACAACAATGCCTGTTAGTCACTTTCGGTCATACATTTATTAGCCTACTCAAGCTCAAGCTCACAATGAAATCAAATCTGTATATAATCTACATGCTGTGACAGAACAGCATGAATGTATACCATGAAATGTTGGAGGTGGCCCAATACCTGGTAGTCTAATATCTAGATAGATTTTCACCTAGGACAGCCTTTGAAAGATAGGACTTGATGTACCATATAAAAACACGTCTATACACAATGTAACTTTGTGGTAATAGCGTCACCATTATTCTATTGATAAATGCAGAAAAAATTTCTCCTTGGAGAGGCTACAGTTAGTTGCTTAACTAAATATGGTAACTGATTTTTTTAACGCACCAGGTACTTGTCAATCCCGCTCCTACATTTCATTTTTCAAATATCAGGTGAATTATATTGTAGTTACTCCAGGGTAAGGAATCCTGTAGCAATTCTTTTTGGAGTATGAATGTAGTTATTTCAATGTGAGAAACCTTTCGCATAATTTTTCTGGAATGTCATAACTTTTGCTTAATATAATTTTCTTACATACCTGCAAACACAATGTGTCACAAACAGCAGTTGACCCACTGTTTCCATCATCTCCTTCCTTGACCAGTCTTGGGACAATATCTCTAAAGTACATCTCCCACACTCTTTTATTTATATTAATTGATTCAGCAATGGGATGCAGTACCTGTTGGCAAGTTAAAAATCAGAGTCATATCGAAAGTGGTTAGCCACCAAAGTAAAGAAAAAAGCAGCAGCAACAACTACAAGAGAGAGAGAGAGAGAGAGAGAGAGAGGTTACAGTTCTCGCAAGGCTAAACGCTTATAATGAATTTTCATTTGCTGTCATTATGAGAAGAAAAAGATCGTTTTTCCCCCATTAAAATACCAAAATTCCATATTATTGAATAGTGGAATAAAAAAAATTATTAAAACTGCTTTAGATTTCATGTGGCAAATATTTCACACGATTAATTCTATGCTCCCGATTGGCCTAAAGAATGTCAACAAGCATCTCCAACGCTATGCAGCATATCCCTTAAGAAAACTACGCCTAAGCAGAAACCAAGTCTCCTCAATTTCAAGAGATGACAATCGCAGATTTCCCAACACAGTCTCATCCAGATAAATTACAATAATCATACTTCCATAGAAAGTTGGTATTCATGTTTATGATGCATTTCGAGTATACCTGCGGGTACTTCAGAGGTGGCAACATTGGATCAGGTAGGTCATTGGGGAAGAAAGGATGTTCGTCAGGGCTCTTGTATCTACCAACCTGATTTGGAAAGAAACGTTTATGATAAAGCAACAATAGTTCTTTCTTCCATTCAAGCATTCTTTCTTCAGAGGTTCAACATACCTTAGCATGAAGCTTTTCAGTTTCTCTAACCATGTATTCTACCAATGATCCATCAAACCCATCCATGGAGAAAGCACTAGGATCATATGTATCTGCATTATAACAGTATTGGGATCTCTCTAAAAGACTAAATATTATACTGTCCTCCTGTCGAATCAAGGAGTTTCTTATGGCCTCCAAGGTCAAATTCTCACTTGCATCCAGCCTTTCCTTTGTTGCCGATGATCTAAACAAGATGACAGCCGATTATAGAATTTTAGCATTACAATTTGTAGCTAAAATATCTAATTTCATACAATAAGCAGAAAGACAGACTTAAGTGGTCGTGAGCATGTTTTTATGCACAAATCCAAGCATATGCAGTCAGATTTACCACAAAAAGCATAGAGTTGATAACTAGGGGAATAATTGGAGAGCAATAATCTGGACTCTAGGATATACTAAGAAACCTCAAGAAAGTTGCAGAGAAAATTAAGCAAGTACTAGAGTTATATTTGAGATTTGACAGATAATTCATGCTAATCAGGAACCTAGTATACAATTTCTGAAAATTATCCAATGCATTTTGCATGGATTACAGTCCTAATCTGTCAAAATAAATATTATGTTGGATCTTCCATAAAAGCCATGACAAATTGAAAAAGACAAAGAAAATCCAAGCAGGAGCAGTTATTGGATACTTGTAAGCGAAAACACAATCATTAATTCAGTACAAGTCTAAAGGTTGGAGAGCTATGCTCTTTTCAGCTATTAAAGTTGGGTTATTTTTCCATTTTCTTGAGCAAGATATAGTTTTGGGTTACAAACTATAATGCATGATGGATCTAGTTGTGCGAATGGATCGGAAAAATTGAATCCTTGAAAACAAGATAAGAATTAATAATGCAACTGTGGAATCTTTCCTAAAGTTCAACCAAAAGGCCCTGATAGCTGATAGCTGAAATCTGAAAAACAACAAAGCTAGCACAAGCATACTTTTCATCAACGGGAAATGAAGACAAAAAAATAATAATAATAATAAAAGATACAGCTGGTGGGGAAAACCACCATAAAAATTCCATACCGGTGAAAAGAAGTCACAAGCTAAACTGTAAAAACCAACAATCATAGGGAAAAAAAATAAAAGGGTCTATATGTTTATACCCATTTGAGGCTACATGAAGACGAACAGATTGAATGCCTTTCTTCGAATGGAAGTTGACAAAGTTGGAAGCTTTCCTAGTTTTGAGAGCTAAAAAGGAAGTGGGTCTTGAATTTGAAGCAAGATGAGTCCTAATGGCAGGAGAAGATGCACCTAACAGCTTAGCCTCCATCTTGGAGAGAGAGAGAGAGAGCTAAAAGAAGAGGGAACAAAAAGCAAAGAGCTTGAAGAAGAAAGAAAGGGGGAGACAAGAATAAGAAGAAGAAATATCAGAGAGCAATAAGGAATTGGGTTTGGGCGTAAGTTGGGGGTAGGTGTGGTTTTTGAAATGTTTGGTAGCTAGCGTCTAATTCTATGTGATGGAAGAGCTTACGACTCATTCTCTTCCTTCCCACTTCTCCTCTCCCCACCTCCCCGTTGTCATTGGCTCTTTGCTGTAGCGTAGTTGTTACGGGTGGGAATACTAGATGCACACCAAGTCAACAAGTGCGATTGGTTTTGGTTGGGTGAAATGAGACTTTGAGACGGATATCTGACCCCACACAAAGTCCCCCACTTTGTGGAATATATATTTTTTTAATTTAATAAATTATTATAATATTATTCCAGTTGTCCAAGAAATTTTTATTTAGTGTAATCTTTCACATTTCTGGAAGACTTTGTTCACAAGGCAAAGGACAATGATAAGGAAATTATTAGTCTAATTAACCTGACCTTTGTTTTTTTTTTTTTTTTTTTTTTTTTTTTTGGTAATGAACCTGGGCTTTGTTTGGATATATTATGTTAAGCATTTCCCATTTCATTTTTCCTGAGTGCTTCTTTTCACACGATCCAAATTTTTTTTTATACTGTATTTTTATGTGATAATGACTTAAAGCCCTTCACTTTTTCTCCATTTACATATTTTAAAAAATATTTCTCTCTTTTATCTTCTTCTTCCATAGATTTTCAAACATATCGAGTTCATTTTCATGCTCTGCTCTTTCTAAGCAATCCCAATTCATCATTCCAAGCTCCAAAAAGATAATTTTCTCTTTGATTAGTTCTTCCGATGAGAAAAACCATCTCACAGAAATTCAAAATTTTATTGAAAAAAATATTCAATTTATATATAAATGATCAAAAACTCATCAAAAGGCTCTCCTATTTGATGTGGGTTTCCAAAATTATTCCAAAATGAAGAAAAGAAATTGATTTTATTTTTGGGATCTAAATTCGTGCTTTTGATTTATAACTAGAAGTTGTAGCAGCTCAAGCAATCGAGGTCGCAGATGGGCTGGCATTAGCCATGCCTCCTTTACATCTGCACCCAGGTTTGAGCGGGGGTTGTGGGATTCTTAGCAAAAAAAAATAATGTCGTAGCACAGCGCAAAAATGAATAGGTAAGGAAGAGAATTTTTTTTAAAAAAGACAAAAAAAAAAAAAAAATGTCTGGCACGCGAACAAGTGTAGTGGAATACACAGTCACATACCCGGTCGAGCACGTTAGGACTGCAGCAATGGTTGCCAATAGTTGAATAGAGGGTTAGGAAGAGAATTTTTTTTAAAAAGGAAAAAAATCTGAAAATACTGAAAAAAAGGGTAGTTTAGGAAATTAAAAAAGTTAATACTGTATAAAGTTTTAAGAGTATGGCTGAGTTAGGAATTTCAAAAGTTGGTGGCAAAACTCTAAAACAAAGTTTGGATAATACGACGGTGAGACTTTTTGGGAAAAAAAAATAAAAAATTATTATGGTGCAATAACGGTTAACTAATTGCTAAAGTAGGAATTTTAAACTAGCATTAAACAATATATTTCAATCGTACAAAGAAAAATACTTCTCTTGTAAATTGTAAGGCAGCGTCTCTTGCAATCGAATTTTTCTCCATTTTGTGAACTGTCCTAAGTTGGAAAAAATGTTAAATATTATATATAAGTTTCAGATTTTCCATAACCTTGCAAAACAAATTGATTCAAACATGCTATCTTTTTTTGATTTTTTACCTTAGTTTATTGGTACTTTTGTATAAAGTTTTTTTTTTTTTTTTTGAATTTTAAAAGATGCATTAGGGATATAATTATTATGTTTATTTATCAATTTATTATATTTTTTATTTTTTAAAACAAAAAAAAAAAACTCAAAAAATCTTTAACAACAGCTGGTAGATCACATGTTGGCGATTTTATTAAAAGAAGAGGGTAATTAAGTACAAAAAAAATAAACTAGAAAATAAGGCTCATAAAATTATAATTATTTATCAATTATTTGAATGTTTATTAAATGTTTTTCAAAAAAATCTAAAGAATTCTCAACAATCTCTAAGTGATCTTGTGTTGGCCGTTTCTTATTTAAAAGAAAAGAGTAATTAGATACGAAGGTTTAAACTAGAAAAATACCCGTTCATTGTACAAATTAAATAAAATAGAATTTTCAACGGTCGTTGACCGATCACATATAGATGGTTTTTATTATTATTATAATTACTATTTGATATAATATATATAAATAAGCCAAGTAGGATAATCAAACTATAAATATTTCTTTGATGCTAAAAATATTATTATCTAAAGTTATATAGTAGTAATCAATTTAATTGTCAAAACTTTTTGAATCAAGATTCATAAATTCACCATGAGCATATTAAGATTAAAAAATTTATCAAAAATCACATAAAATGATAACTTTTATATATTTATATATATATATATATAAATATATATAATTATATAACCCAAGTTTATATAAAATTTTGAAAAATCATGAATCATCAATTTAATATGCCTTAAAAATATTTGAAAAAATAAATTCACTCACACTATTGATGTCCACTCCTACTCCTCCATAAGATGTCCACTCCTACTCCTCCATAAGGTTGCTTTCAGTTTCAGTACGAATGTTTATTATATAATAAAAATAGTTTTTAGGCTTTAAAAATCAAACCCAAGGCATTGATAAGTACCAAATATCTTAAAAATAACTTTTACAACACTCCAATCATCAAAATTGACCATCAAGTAATCCAATTATATTGCAAGCCCTTAATACTTTGTACCCCAACTTGAGATTTTTCATCTGAAGGCTAATTTGATGAAATTGAATCTTTCCACATATCCTATTAACATCTAATTACACTAATTAACATATGATTACACTAATTCAACTTTAGTTTTGTCCAATCTATCTAATTATATCAAAACACAGTCTAATTTTATCTGGTATTGAACTAATTAATCCGAAAATGAAAAAATTATCAAATTATATCTAAATTTATAAACTTTATGTTAATAGATAGCTTGTAGAATGGATAACAAAAATCTAAGCTCATATTGGTTCAAAAATATCACCAATGGTTAGAAAACATATCAGAAAATTAGGCCAAACTTGATATTAATGGATCTGTTAAATTGTGAAGAATTTCAACACAAAGATCGGATTTGAGCTCCGATGATTTAAATTAAGGGGGAATGATGAGTGAGTTGAACTAGAATGGTCGAAAAATGCTAAACAGTTGCCATCGGCTTCAAACAGTCAATCTTGGTGTGTTGATGGGTGATTTAGCCTAAAAATTAGTAGTTTGGTCTTTGAAAAGATGGGCCTATCCGAAAACAAATCAAAACTGGCTTAACACGATTTGGTTTTAAGCGGGTCGTGGGTTAGGTTAAACCAGTTCATGGGTTTGCAGGTGTTTTTGGGGACTATTTGGATTTTTTTGAAATTGTTCACTGTTAGACACGCTATCCAATGTATATATAAGGCCTTGGATCATTAAGAGCCAAACATTCAGGATTGATTTAGACAATTATATTATACTGATATTTAAAAACTTTCCAAAATCATAACTTTCTAATTATGATTCGAAATTAAATGTACTACTAGTTTATAAACTCGCATCGATTAGCTTTATCTAGTAGCATAAAAGTTAAAGTTAAAATACATCTTTAAAAAAAGTCAAATTTGATCTCATTTAAAAGTCTAGTTTAGTCAAACTTGGTTAACCTTAGTCAAATCGTCCATGAATTTTAAATTATAGGTGTTTTTTGGGAATGAATCGTTATAGATTTGGGAAAAAAAAAAAAAAAAAACTTCAACTACCTATGATCGATCACATGTAAGCAATTTTTTCATTAAAATTAGAAATGTAATTAAATATAAAAGTTTAAATTGGAAAATAACACATTGTTGGCAAAATTCTGTTTATGTATTAGTTCATCTTATAAACTAAAAAAACATTAAAAAAATTATCGAATATAAAATAATATCTTAATGACCACATTTTAATTTTGATTATGCATCACTTAATTTTATTTTTTTACTAAACATTTATTTGAACAAAATCCGAATAATCATTAACTACCTCCTGGTCACATGTTTGGGGTTTTTTATTAAAAGAAAAGGAGTGATTAAACAAAGAGAAAAGAACTTTGAAAATATTTAGAAAAGAAGTGGAAAAATATTCTAGTGTGTACTTACTACTTACTACTTAAGGATCCGTTTGGTAGAGCTGATGAAAATAGAACTTTAGTATTTAAAGTTTTGTATAATAAATTTAAAAAAAAAAATTTATTAAAAAGTTAATAAGTGTTTGGTTGTAGATAAAAAGCTGTATTAAATGCTTATTAAGCTGTATTAAATATTTGTTAAATTTCCATATAAGGTAAAAAAAAAAAAAATTTTTTTAGAGAAGTTCAAAATTTGAGCTTTTCTAAAACAGTTTAAAAAAACTCATTTTGTGATAAATAAATATTTATTTACTTTTACCAGATATTTTTTTGATAAAAAAGCTTTTGGTCCTCAAATAGAACTTTTAAACAAACAAAAAAAAAAAAATCATACTAAACAGAGTATTATTCTTCTTAGTTAGTGTGTGCATTTAGTATTCTTAATGATGTTATACAACATTTTTGCCTAATGTTTTATAACAGCAAATGGGTCTTATTTTGAAAAAAAAAAAAAAAAAAAAAAAACCTAAATAATCCTCAACAACCTTTGATTGATCACATGTGTATAAGTTCATTTTATAAACTACTAAACATTAAAAAAAAAAAAAAAAAAACTAAAGAATCTTCAACAATTTGACCGATCACATTTTAATTTTGATTATGTATCACTTAATTTATGCTTTCCTAACATTTATTTGAACAAAAGCCAAATAATCATTAAAATACAATAATCGGTCACATGTTTGGGGTTTTTATTAAAAGAAAAGAGGGATTAAACCCAAAAAAAAAAAAAAAAAGTTTGAAAATATTTTGAAAAAAGATTTTTTTTTTTTCTTTGAACGGTGAGGTATTTACTACTTTTTTTTTTTTTTTTTGGTAAATGGGTACTTGCTCCTTATTATGTATTCTTCTTGGTGACCATCTGCATTTAGTATTCTTAATGAGACATTTTTACATAGTGTCTTATTACAGCCTATGGATCTTATTTTGAAAGAAGAAAGAAAATCTAAATGAAAAAATCTTCAACAACATCTGATTGATCACTTGTTGAACCATTTTTTTTTTTTTTAATTCAAGGAATAGAGTAATTGATATAAAAGTTTAAAACTAGAAAAATATTAGTTCATTTTATAAATTAAATTTGTAAAAATAAAATCAAAGACTCTTCAATAATCTTCGTCATGGTAGATAGTTCATTATTATTATTGTTAAAAGAAGAGAGTAATAAAATACAAAAGTTTAAAATGGAAACTAATGCATTTTTGATAGAATTATGATTAAGCATTATTTTATGTTACAAATTACTAATTATTTAAAAAAAAAAAAGAATAATCTTCAACCATCTTTCATATATACGCTTTTTCTTATTGAAAGAAAAGAATAATTAAATATAAAAGTTTAAATTAGAAAATAACGCACTGTTGTTAGATTTATAATTGCATATCAATTCATTTTATAAACTATGAAACATTTAAAAAATTTACATTGTTACAACATGTTTTATTAGGGTACGAAGAAGGGTATTGGCCCGGCGGCTCATGAAGCTTCTATTCATTATCTCCTGCCCCCACAAACTCAAAAAGGGCCCCAAAATAATAATAATAATAATAATAATAATAAAATAAACATAAACATAAACGGAAAGCAAAACAAAATCAAAAACATAAAAAACAGATGCAGAAGAGTTGAAGCAACTTCATCGTTTTAAGCTGTCGGGGGTAGCACTTGTAAGGTTTGCCCAGTTTCCGTGCAAAGAATTGCTTTTGGGCTATTTTTTTGGTTCCACCATGCAAACGTGCGCTCCGGGGCGAAGCCCATCATGGGTTTCAAGGCGAAGACTTTTGGAGCAGAAAATATCCGAACTTCACAAATGCGGGAATCTAAGCCATATCAAGCAAGTTCACGCCCAAATTCTCAAAGCCAATCTCCAACAGGACCTCTATGTCGCACCCAAACTCGTCGCCGCTTTCTCTCTTTGCCGTCAGCTGGCTCTTGCTGTCAACGTTTTCGATCAAGTTCAGCAACCCAATGTGCATTTGTACAATACTTTGATTAGGGCCCATATTCAGAACTCTCAGGTCTCGCAGGCTTTTGTCACTTTCTTTGATATGCAGACTAATGGGGTTTATCCGGATAATTTCACCTATTCGTTTCTTCTGAAAGCTTGTTCGGGGAAAGCTTGGTTTCCTGTGGTTCAAATGATTCACACCCACATTGAGAAATGTGGGTTTTGTTCGGATATATTTGTGCCCAACTCGCTTATTGATAGCTATTCCAAATGCGGACCGGTTGGCATCACGTCGGCTAAGAAGCTGTTCGAGTTAATGGATGAGAAGGATATTGTTTCTTGGAATTCCATGATTGGTGGGCTGGGGAAAGCGGGCGAAATGGTTGAAGCTCGCCGCTTGTTCGATGAAATGCCGGAGAGGGATGCGGTTAGTTGGAATACGATGTTGGATGGATACGCAAAGGCCGGGGATATGAGTGAGGCGTATAAATTGTTTGAGAAGATGCCCGAGAGGAATATAATCTCATGGTCGACTATGGTTTCGGGCTTTAGTAAAGCTGGGGACATGGATATGGCAAAGGCATTGTTCGATACAATGCCTTTCAAGAGCTTGGTTCCTTGGACCATAATAATATCTGGGTATGCTGAAAAAGGGCTTGCCAGTGAGGCAAGCAAGTTGTATGATCAAATGGAGGAAGCTGGACTAAAGCCTGATGACAGCACCCTAATAAGTATTCTAGCTGCTTGTGCAGAGTCTGGTTTGCTTGGATTGGGAAGGAAAGTTCATGCTTCGATTGAGCGGACTAGATTCAAATGCAGTACTCAAGTTTCTAATGCTTTGGTTGATATGTATGCAAAGTGTGGTTGCTTGGACAAGGCATATGCAGTCTTTGATGGGATTGCAAAGAAAGATTTGGTATCTTGGAATGCCATGCTCCAAGGATTAGGCATCCATGGACATGGTAAGCAAGCGCTTCAGCTTTTTGCTAGGATGAGACAAGAAGGGGTTTTTCCGGACAAAGTAACCTTTATTGCAATCCTATGTGCTTGTACCCATGCAGGTTTTGTCAAGGAGGGCCTTCATTACTTCCATATAATGGAGAAAGAGTATGGGATTACTCCTCAAGTTGAGCATTATGGTTGTGTAATTGACCTTTTGAGTCGTGGGGGACGGCTTGACGAAGCCTATAAACTTGTGAATAGCATGCCAATGGAACCAAATTGTGTTATTTGGGGTACCCTTTTGGCAGCATGCCGAGTGCATAACGCTGTGGAGCTTGCAGGAGAGGTGCTTGATGTACTGGTTAGATTGGCACCATCAGATCCAGGAAGTTTTTCTATGCTGTCAAATATTTACGCTGCAGCTGGTGATTGGGGTGGTGTCGCCAGTGTGAGGCTGCGATTGAGGAGTACAGGGGTCCAAAAACCTTCAGGGGCTAGTTTGATCGAGCTGGATAATGAGGTCCATGAATTTACAGTGTTTGATGAATCACATCGTCAATCGGATAAAATATATCAGATGATTGATAGACTGAATCAGGATCTTAAGCAAGTTGGATATGTTTCAAGCGTACAATGCCAATAGAAGATTATAGGCACATCCTCTAACTTGCCGATAGAAGATTATAGGCACATCCTCTAACTTAAAGTAGTGGGAACAATTCTGTAAACCTTGTATCAAACAACATTCCAAAGAAAAATTTCTGACAAATACTGTTATGCTTTGTTGAAGGGCATGAATCACTATATGGTGTACCTTTGAGTAGAGGAAGGGTACTATTCATCTGAAGGATAGAAATTGTAGTTCCTCTTTTTAATATGTATAGGCCATTCATTTGATCGGTTAAATGGATCTGTATTGTTATTTGTCATTCATATTTTCCTCAAGTGTTAACTCTAATCCTTTTGGCTCCGATGGGTCGGAAAGCTTCATGTATCAAAGTGATTTCTGCTTTTCTAGTCTTGACCTGAGTTTCCCTTCTTACATGTTTTCATTAACTCTCCAGCTTGCTAGGACATTTTTTTAATACCATGAAATAAAAACCTTTCAAGATTTGGGGGAAAACTAGTTATGAGTTAAAAGCAGTTGGCCTAATTTAAACTTTCTATGAATAAAGAGTCAAAAGACACATCCTTGAAAACGTCTTTGTTCTTGGAAAATTCAGTAACTATACACCATTTGTAGTGACAAAGAAAGAATTGAACTCAAACCAAGTTCATGCACCCAAAAAAACAAACAGACAAACTCAAACCAAGTTCAGAGACACAATGCATGTAAGTTTTCTAATTAGCTTAGGTAGCCGAGAATAATACAAGAAATCGCAACATGCAAAAGTTTTTTCTAGTTTACCTCTTGAAATGGGATTTCTATAAACTCGACAAGTTTATTTCTTCTCCAACTTCTTCGACTTTTTAGTAACTAGATTAATTACATGTCCAAAGTGAAAGTTTCCAGAATGGTTGGCAACTTTATCATAGTGTCAGGTGAGAAAACACTTGCACTAATTCCTTGATTAGTGCTTTGGGGGATGGAAGTGAATTTACCACCAACATCTCTCTAACAGGACAAATTTCACCTATAAATTAAAAATTTGATATAGTGACTTTCCTAATAATCGATTCCTTTTAGGATTTCGAATGAAGCCAATCAATCCCTAGCAGGTCAACTAAATCCAAAACAGACCAAAGTTGTTATATTACAGCCACTTGGAGAATGAAACATGGACCAACAGGAAATATGTCTGCTTTTTAATATTATCCAAAAATTTATAAAATTCAGAGAAAAGGGAAACAACTACACAACGAATAACTGGCCACAGGCATGACACATCATCGAAAAGGGTTTTGATTAATCCACTACTCACAAATGGAGGACCTTTCAGCGAAATGTTTTATCTCCCTGCCAGTGCCATACCATGTGTAAAGTCATATCCACTGGCCCATACTTGTGAGAGATGGATGGCTAGGCTGTTCATTAAATCTACCAACCCGCCAAACCGATCAATCCATTTCGATTTATTCTGATAATAGGTAAAATTGAAGTCATTTGGACATCCAATTCGATTCAATCTGATAATAGGTAAAATGGACGGGTTGTGCGTTGGTTTCTTTTCGACCCGACTTTATCAGATTGGATATCAAATTATATATTAAAAATTTGGTATAATTCGACCCGATCCGTATATTGTTCTGGTTGTTTTATGCCTGCCTCTTCTCGAACCTGGAATAAGGTGGACACAGACTCTCACCCGCTTGACCACACGACTACAAGGTTGGGCCAATTCGTGTACTGTTACGAATTAAAAACTATACAATTTTTCGTATACCTATTAATATTAAAAATAAAATAACGTGAAATTAGAAAAAGCCGTAATTCATTGTGTCCTAGAATTGGTTTTGTTCTTCTTTTCTCAACCTCCAGTCTTCATTTTTAACGGTGTCTACTCAACTTCAACCATTTTTCTAACTTGAGAGTCTCATCGCTGATTAATTTCGCCACTAATTTCTATCACAACAAATTATAAGAGGTCTCTTTGGCACTAAAGATCTCCTTCATCGATGAGTTAGAACTTGAGTTTCACTGATTGGTACTTAGCTGCTTCTTTTCTTCGTTTGTTAACTTTTCCTTGTTCTTGAGTGAGCAAAAAAAACCTTGGACTGGTTTTTCTTTTTAATCTTCAATTTAAAAAATAAAAAATGCAAGACTTCTTTTCTTCGATCTTTAAAAAAAATAAAAAAATAAATAAATAAATGAAGGAGTTTTTTTCTGTTCTTTAATCTTAAAAAAATGCAGGATTTTTTTATTTTTTTATTTTTAAATGTGAGATGTTTTTTCAGGATCTTACTAGAAAGGTTAAACTAACCACAACAAATTTTTTTCTTTTTCTTCTCAGACCATTTCGAAATTTATAAGAAAAACTTTTTTTTTTTTCCTCTCTCTACAATTGCTATCTATTATACTTGGATTGACAAAAAAAAAAAAAAAAAAAAAAAAAAATCATAACATGTAGCTTCAGTCTGTTGAATACCACTACAGCATGCCATCGAACATTATCCTTTATTATCTCTCTCCATTCTTATACATGTTAATTGTATTTGATTTGTTTGCTCTGGTGCATAATTTTGAAATGTTTGCTTTGTAATTTAGTTGGTATTTTGCATTTGTCGCACAGTGCGTTTATTTATTTATTTATTTTTTCTGAAAAGTTGCTGAATACTACTTTGATTATGTCTTACTCTTAACAACGCGGGTACTTCCATTTTTTAGAGGTGATAAGAAAGCAGTTAATAGAGTAGAAGGTAATATTTTGGGCATTTCTTATTTCCATCTTAAGCCATAGAAATACAACGAAATTAAGCTTTCTATTTGTAGGTTAATAAGCTATTAAAGAAATCCCTAAGTAATGTTGTAAGTTGCAATTAAAAGCTCTGGAAGTAGAGGATGGAGATTTGGAGCTAGCTTTGGAATTGCAATGCCATGGAGATTGAAGCTTTATATTTTCATTTTACGTGTGTGTTGTATTAATTTGGCACATGTAATTTAATATCTTGGATTGTAAAAAGTTTGTGTACGATAATTATTTTTTGTGCATGCTAATTATTTTATTTTTTATTTTTGTATGATGTATTATTTGCAATTTGGTTCAACAAGTTTGGATTAAATTTGTATTATTTTTTCTTTAAAGTAATTTAATTTTTTGGAAAATTGAAGAGGCCAAAATTAATAGTTAGGCTTATGTGAATGAACTGTTATTGAAAGGTGATTTAAAAAAAAAAAAAAAAAAATTTAAGCCCAACGTAAAATCCAGTCTGATCCAACTCGATTATCATTGGATTGGATTGGATGGGATAGGATCATGAATCGGATACAAACCGATCAATCATACCTGATTGGATCGGTTATTATTTTTTCCAACCCAACAGACCCGACCCGTGTTAGGCCCAATGGTTGGGATGAAGCTGAAGTTGAACAATGCTTGTGGTTCACATTTAGCGTCATTTTTTGGTATTTATGCACTTTCATTTGCTCTTTATCCGTCTTCGCCTAAAAAAAAAAACAAGAAGCTAAAAGAGAATTCTCTCAGCTACCATGGAAGCTTGTTTATTCACCTCTAATTCCTTCACCAAAACTCTAGAATTTTCACCCTCCTCAATCAGATCAAGAAGTCTGAACTACCCAAAGAGAAATCTTCATCATTTTCTTCCCAGAAAAGTTTCACCTCCTTCTTCAGTGACATGTAAGTGCTCGCTTTAGTTTCATGATCATGTTGTGAAATTATAAGAAAAGGAGCTTCTTTTCTTTCTTTTTCCATTTATCCACTGGTTTGGGATTTTTTTTTTAATGGGTTCTTGATCATAGATTGTTTGATTGAGTCATCTTCATCTTCACCGATCGATGATGGCAATGAACCTCTGATTCGTGCCGATTGGAGATCATTTAGAGCAAAACTTGTTGCAGGTCAACAAACATTCAGATCTGATCGAGACCCTTCTTCACAGGCTGATCTAGACACCGTGGTGGATCATCCACAACCCATCACAATCGGTGACAAATGGGCCCACACGATTCATGAGCCCGAGAAGGGTTGCCTACTTATCGCCACTGAAAAGCTAGATGGGGTCCACATCTTCGAACGAACGGTCATCCTGCTCTTATCAACTGGGCCGTTTGGTCCATCAGGTGTCATACTGAACCGGCCATCGCTCATGTCAATCAAGGAAACAAGATCAACGGCTCTAGATGTAGCTGGAACGTTCTCTGATAGGCCATTGTTCTTTGGTGGGCCACTAGAGGAGGGACTGTTCTTGGTGAGCTCAAAAGGAGGGAATGAGTATGATGCTGGGGTTGAGAAAAGTGGGGTTCTGAAGGAGGTAATGAAGGGATTGTATTATGGGACTAAGAAGAGTGTCGGTTGTGCAGCTGAGATGGTGAAGAGGAACATGATTAAGGTTGAGGATTTCAGGTTCTTTGATGGGTATTGTGGGTGGGAGAGAGAGCAACTGAGGGACGAAATAAGAGCTGGGTATTGGACTGTAGCAGCTTGTAGCCCAACTGTAATTGAGCTGACTAGTGTTGGAGCTGTTGGGCTTTGGGAGGAGGTTCTTGGGCTTGTCCGCCCTAATAAGGCCTGATGAAACTTTTTTTTTTTGGTTTTTTTAACTGTAATAGGATATCATCAGATGTAAAACTTAGGAAAGTACATAAATTTGTTCTTTTTGGCTTTTTAAGAATAATGGCTTTGCCATTTTGTAGGGTAAAGAAGGGAAGGGAATTTGTAATGAAGTCGCTAATCACTTTCTAAATCAAATTTGATGTTGTATATTATGAATTTTCCTTTTTCTTTTCATTCCTTGTTTGTTTTGGAATTGATAGAGAATTTACTTCCGTTTTAAACGTACAAAACAACCAAAACTATAAATTTTTTTTTTTTTTTTTTGGTAATAAGATTTATTAAGCATCTTAAAAACATGAAGAGAAGACATTTTGGTGTGGTTAATTAAGCTCCTGAATGAATGGCTGGAATTGAGGCTCACATTTCTTTGATGAATAAAAATGGAAATGGATGCTACCAAAATCAGAACTTTATAGATTTTGCTTTTCACCACGTGGTTGTGCCTCTTATCCAGCTTACTTCCACATATTATGTTTGGAATTATTTTGCATGTAAATAAATATATATAGTATATATGACAAAACAATTTATTTACTTTCTCAAATTCATATGATCTATCACATAGAAGAATAAAATTTTAACACTAACGGATTTCATTTAATGCAGTGCAGGAGTCAAATTGTAAAATTTTGCAATTTATAAAAAAAAAAAAAAAATTGAGTCTTTTCAATATTATATATATTATGTATATTTTTAGAGGGATATGATGATAAAAAGCATTTTGCAGCAAATTATGAATCTTTCGGCGGCAAAATAATAATAATAATAATAAAAAAAAAAGTGGTGGCATTATTGTGACCACTGAAGCCGGCCTTATGATGATTAATAATTTGTTAATCCCAAATAGTCCCAGTAATTGGTTGGATGAAGAAATAATAAATTTGGATTAGATTCCGACATGATATACATTTGGAAGGCATTCCACATTATATTATTCCCAAATATTCCCACATACTACCTACCATAATTATCAATTTTACCATTTTATAAAAAATAATTATTAATTTTTACAGCTTCACATCACATGGATGGAATATCACGTTGACCACAACTCCCTACTTTTGCAACATTAATGCAACTCAGTAAAAATAAATAAATAAATATCAGCTTCCTTTTAGAAAAAGGGTTTTCCAAACAAAACTTAAAAAAACCTTAAAAACAGTGCAAATATCTTGTAAAATATAGTAAAATGGCAGTAGTCGCTTTGGTATGGTAAGGATACCAAGCCACGCCATGCTATTTAAATAATATTATATTATGTAAACATATGTTTTAAATTTTCAAAAATAAAATCTAAATAGAAGAATAACAATTCATATATCATTTGTACAAAATTCACTTCTCCTATTTGGATTACTAACTTTTTTTCTTATATGGCAACCAATTTGGATGATTTAGCTTTCTTTAAAGCATTTTTAATAGGAATATAGATTGTAAAAAAAAAAAAATGTAAATATTGTTATAAAAAAAAAATTAATCTCTAATACTGATTTATGGAATGAATATCAAATCTATTAAATCCTACATTGGAGATGCTTTTATTACGTCTTGTTATATCACAATCTTATATATTTTAATTATAAATGATCATGGCAGGTTATTAAAATGAGATCTACCATTTTTATTGTGATGAGTTTGCAACATTGATGAAAATATTAAGTATGAAAAGTTCGGGTGCTGTTGAATATATGTATATCCATTGAATGCAACAAATTAACACGTACCCATATAAATGTGCAATTATTTTGACAATAACAGAGATCATGAAAAATATCTAGGGAAAATACACAAACTTAATACAATGAAAAACTATATAATTAATACCGATTTTTTTTCTCTTGGAAAGTGATCGTTCGGGATATTATAAACCTTATTTATGAAGTCATCATGAATAGGCATAATTGCTATGGCCTGTAGTGGTTAGATTATAACATATGTATATAAATAAGGTTATGATAACCCCTATTTATTTCGACTGCAGGAACAACCATATTGGAAAGTTTTGCTTTCTTTTATTCTGCCCATTCTCTTGTACAATGAACATGATTTGGAATTCCCAAATTTCATATAAGAAACTAATAAATGCTAGTACTAATTATTATTATTATTATTATTACTGGTGGATAATGAATGGATTTTTTTTTTTTTAAGTTTTAATCAAAACTATTTAAGCATTGTGGTACCATTAATGTCAACAAATAACAAATAATATATTAGAATATGGTTTTGGTTTTGAATAAATTGATTTCAATAGTTTTTTTTCTTAGGTCGTTGTACTTTTACAACTCACATGTACATTTAAATTTTTTAATCTAAAAATTTAGTCATTAATTAGTTTGATATTTTTATTCACAGATAATACAAATTCTCAATTAATAAATATAAAACCATATTAGAAGTCAAAAAAATATAATTCAAATATAATAAACTCTGAAACATCCTATTCAAAATAAATCCGAAATATCAATAGGATTTCTGAAAAGGATAAATTTTTGTTATTAGTCAAAATAATATTTTGAAAATTCTCCGTTCATAAAGATTTTTTTAATTTTATTTTTTATTTTCTTTATTTTATGCTTGAAAGTTGACTAGTGGCCATTATAAAAAGGTGGAACAGAGAATGACCAATAAAACAGAGACAAGACATTAAAAAACAATAAAAATCCTAATCTTAAAAAAATGATTTTTATTTGTTTATAATTTAATTATTTTTCCATACAAAGATTAAAAAAAAAAAGGTTTTAATGAAAAACTCTTTTATCCACTGCACTGCACTTCCAAAATTTCCATTTTTTTAAAATTTTTTTTATCATACAACGAAAACGTTAAATTAAGAAAATTAAAAAAAAATCAAAATCAAAGATTCAAAATCCACGCGCTGTAACATGACGTGGGATATCATTCCATGACCACCTCAAAGAGTCATGAGAATCGTACGCCACTTACGTACCTGGGGAATATGGTAAGCGCTATATACGCGCGTGGGTTTGACACATACATTGGAGATGGGGTGGTGGGGGTCAGCTACTTTCGGAAACTGTTAGGTTGTTGCTTGAGTAAACCCAGGAGTCTACGTATATAAATATATATAGATATATATTTATATATATATAAATATATTATATATATATATATATATATTTAAAGTACTTTCCCAATATATATATGTGTACCCAAAAAGCATGGAAGGTGGAGAGAATCTAGAAAATGTGAAAAAAAAAAAATTTATAGGAAAAAAAGTTAAAATAATATATAAAAATTAAAATTAAATAAAAATATTTTCTTTTTTTGTTTTTAATATATTTCACATCCTCCAAAAACCCAGATAGAAGTAATTATTAAATGCTCCCAAAAAAAAAAAAAAAAAAAAAAAAAAAAACCAAAGGCATAGAGGAAGAAGCAAGGTACAATATTAGAATAATGGCAGACCACAAGTTGACAAATTTGAAGTCATTGTTCTTGAAGAAGTAGTCATGTGTTGCTTTTTGTGTAGGGAAAGATCTTCTAACTGTGATGTGGGATCTCTCACTATTTTTCTTTCTCTCTCTCTATATTTTTTCTCACAGATTCTGCCCAGAAGATCTCAATTTTTCTGTATATTCTTTTGGCTCGGGATGATCTAATTCTAAGTCATCCTTCTCTTCAATGCTACTTCTGAGGTACCCAACTTTGTTTTTTCGGCTAATACCACTTCTTCTAATTCATTGCCTTCTTGTTCTTCTTCTCTATGTAGCTCAAATGGGTTCTTAGAGTTGTGTGCCAGTTTTTTATTTTTTTCGATTAATTTGGTGAATTTTAGAAGAGAGCTCTCCGATAAGGTTTAGATAAAAAAAAAAAAAAAAAAAAAAGGAAACGCGTATGAGGTAATTTTTTTCTTGAATTCTTTTGTGTTGGTTAATCATTTCTAAGTTTCTGGGTTTTGCTTTATATGGAATTTTATGGTTTTAGGTGATTGATTTCTGATTGCATGACTTTTCGTTTCTGTTTTAATTGTATATATTTGGTTAAAATTTAGTGCTAATCAGGGCGTTTGGTCTTTGGAAGTAGGATTTATGGGTTATGGAATAGAAGTTTTCAGTCTTTGGTTGGAGTGGGGTGTCCCATGAAAATTGCCTTCTTAAGTAGTTTTGGTCAAGTTCATCGTGTTTCTGATTAAGGAATTGTTTCGTAATTTGTAGGAATAGTGCGTGGTTCTTTCAATTTTTAAGACTGAATTATAACGATTGGTTCAATTTATTGCAATTCCCTTACTGCTTTTCATCTCCAGTTACCCTTTTTCCTGGTAAACGAAGTTGCTACTGATGCATTATTTACAAAGGACTTAGATACTTCAAATTTGTTTAGTTGTGTTTCGTATGCAATTTTCACTTGCATCCAATTAAGGAAATTAAAATCCTTTTTTTTTTTTTTTTTTTTTTTTTCTGTAACTTTGAACTGTTTGCAAGGTTTGAGTGTGATTTGGGTTCTCTACTATTTGATAAGATCTTGGAACTTGTTTCTTCTGAGACTAAATTGAAAATGGACAAGGACAAAATCGTTAAATGCTCGTGGCATTAAAGACTGTTAGTTGCGTTTTGTAACAAATTACGTTCTCTTTATAGATTATCTGCAAACTACTTAGAAAGCCACTTCTTATAATGAATTTCTTTATTGAACTTGCTAATGTCTTTGCTTCAGCACTCTTTTCATTGCTTGTTTGCCAGATATCTTTCTTAATGATTTGATGTCATGTCATTCGCCCAATCTAAAACGGTAATTTTGGGATGTGTTTAGGTCGAGTGTACAAATCTTTCGTTTTGAGGAACAGGGATAAAAAATAACCAACAAAATTCAATGGAACTATATTTTCAGTAACGAAAATCTGACATGAATTAAATTTTAGCTTGTATTAATGACTTCTAATAATGCATGTCTTATGTATTCGTGTTCGTTATCATGGATAGACATTGCATTGTCTTGTAGAATGATGCTAGTTGGTCGTTTTAGGAAAACTTAGAATGCTATTGATTGCTTTATGATGAATTACTAATGTAACATCTATTTCTAATTCAGTTTAGTAATGTCACTTGTGTTAAATGCAGGAATGGGAACTGAAGTTCAGTCAAAGATGTATCTACCAGGATGTTACTCCATGAAGGATTTAAGTAACAGTGCCAGCTATGGTGGCTGGTCTTTGCATCATGAAAGCAAACCGTTGAAAAATGGGCAACACTATGACATATTCTTGACAAGACCAATAGTTGATGGTTTTGATTTTGATGGATACAATAAAGAACAACTGAGGCAGACTATAATGAAGCATGAATCCATATTTAGACATCAGGTACGATTTGTTTAACCTTCTCTTCGGATTTATGGCAGTTTGATTTGTCTTTTATAGAAAGTGTCATTATCATTACTATTATTATGATAGCTAAAATTACTCTATATGATTGTTACTGTTGTATTTTACTATGTTTTAGGGTAAACTGGACAACAAAAATCCTCAATTTTGCTTGAAAAGTAGTTTTACCACCAAAAGCAGTTATCTGAGACATAAAAATCTATGTATGTCATTTTCTCATCCAGGTTCGTGAACTCCACCGTCTTTACAAAATACAGAGGGACTTGATGAATGAAATCAAAAGCAAAGAAAGAGCCAGACAATCAATACCCACAGGAATGTCAAAATCAAGTTTGTTTTCATCTGGTTTTCCATCTGTGGATGATAAAAGAAGTTGGGACTTCTCTAAATTACCCTCGGCCAGTTCCAATTATGGTTCAAGCACTGATTTCATTCAATCTCACTGTAATTCCATGGTGAAAGGGAAAATCACACAATCCAGTTTTGGTCCTATGCAAAATGGTGTGAGGTTGAAGGATTATGAACCTTTGGATTCCAAATCCAGTAAGTTTGAAAGAAGATTGTTTGATCTTGAACGTCCAGCGCATGAGTACATCAATGATGATGATTTGCAAGGAGATTCTGAAATGTCAAGAGCTGCCGGATGTCAATTTAACAAGAGTAACGTGGCTACTCATGCTACAGATGACAATCTGTCTAATCATACTTGTGATAACTCTGGTTATAGTGGTCATCCTTTGAAATCGAGTTTGTATTCAAGGAGAGCACTAAACTTCACTGATTTGAATGAACCCATTGAGGTTGAGGAAGTGTGTGCATCAGCTTCTGTTACTAGTCTACGCAATGAGACCTGCTTGAAAGGGGAAATACAAAGGCAATCTACATCTACAAATGCACATATAGGAACATGGTCCTCTGAAACTAGAAAGGATGAAGGACTTAGCATTCTGCATGTAATGAACAAAGGGAGCCAAAAAGAATGGTCATCTTATACTTCTGAAACTGGTAATGATTGATTTATCAGTATTATCTTGAATTTATTGTCTTAATTTATTTTCATTAGAATCTTTCTTCATCCACACTATTGGTTGCAAAGTTTAATTTATAGGATATTTCAATATATACTGATATTATGATATGGGTATTATTTCAGAGCAAATCAGAAGCAAGAGAAGTTATTTTGATGGAAGTTTTCATCTTGAAGATTATCAGGAGCCATTGGAATCATCAAGAAGTAAAGCTAAAGCAAGTGACCTTGTTATGAGTTTCCCTGCTGTTCAGAATACAACAGAGAAACAGATGAAGAGGACAATTTTTGGTGTAGAAATCTCTGAAACAAATAATGATTCATCTACTATGGCTCCAAAAAGACATGTGTTGCAGAATACACTTGTTCCTCAGTCTGAGGCAGCTAACTCTGATTCATCCACAATTTCATCTTGGACGAGACCTCCAGTTAGTATGAACCAGACATCAATTTCAGTTCAAGGGCAAGCTGACTTTAGTACCTCTAGTTCAATATCATTAATGCAGATTCCTCAAGTTATTGGAGACAGGTCGCTTGTAACAACTAATTCAGGATCAATTCCTAATTTAAAAGCTGAAGTTTCCTATCAAGATAGTGATCGTGTTGCTACGCAGTCCAGAACCAACCAATTACAGGCTTGTCATTCCTCAATCAGCTTTGGGTTTCCAAATGGCATCACAGACCACAATTCTTCTTCTGAACAAATTGGAACGGGCCCTCGAGGATACTTTTGGGGTCTGGGTTGCATGACAGATCCAAAATCTATGAAGACTTGCAAAGAAAATGTTGTTTCAGTCAATGAGCAAAGGAATCAGAAGAGCCCATATGGGGCATTGTCTTGGCTCAGAGCAGTGACTCCTTGTGATGGAAAATCTTGCAAAGATGAAGCTGAAGGAACTCAACAAATAAAAATAAATTCTTTGCAAAACTATTCTCAACACTTCATCAGTCAAACTGATACAAGGAGGGCTCCCTCACAATCTTCTATCATAGGTTCTGCATCAACAGCACTGGGCCATGATACTGAGAGCAGAAGAGTTGAAAAAAATGACTGCTCAAGCATGACAATGATACTTGGTTTTCCCATATTTGACTCCCCCACAAAACCTGGATGTGTGGATTCTGTCATAGCTAATGGTAACCATGTTAAAATTGCATCGGTTAAAAGTGATTTGGCTTGTGATCAAGTGTCATCCAGATCTACCGAGCAACTAAAAGTTGAAGGCTTGGATGTGGCAAAGGAATTGGTCAACGACAGAAGTAATTTAAGAAATCAGATTGACTTAAATATAAGTACAGCTGAAGAAGAGGGTCAACCAACACCCACTTCTCCAATTGCGAAGAATAAAACTCAGATAGATTTGGAGGCAGCAGTTGAAACAGAAATAGCCACTTCTCCTGGGAGAGACTCTTTGGAAAAGAAATGCAACGAACCTTTAGACTTGACGGTGCTTGAATTCGGGCAGCCTAGTGAAGGGCTCATGGTGGTTGCAGCTGAGGCTCTAGTTGCCATTTCATCTTCTCGTAGGCATGATTTGCAAGATAATG
Organism: Ziziphus jujuba; assembly: GCF_031755915.1. Taxonomy (NCBI): domain Eukaryota; kingdom Viridiplantae; phylum Streptophyta; class Magnoliopsida; order Rosales; family Rhamnaceae; genus Ziziphus; species Ziziphus jujuba. The sequence goes on along the minus strand of NC_083382.1, from coordinate 29,578,282 downwards.
CTTCACATGATCTTCAAGAAAATGGAAGTTGTCACCAATCAGAGGCTTCACCAAGTGACTCACTGCTTTGGTTTGCTGACATAGTTTCTTCGTACAAGGGTGAAAGTGAGAATGAGACACGAATGGGCAAGGAGAGTGCCCGTGATGAAGAGTCCATTCCTGATGGCATCGATTACTTTGAGTACATGACATTGAACTTAACAGAAACCAAGGTAGAGGATATCTGTTATGAGCATCAGAATTTGGATAACCCAGAAGAAGAAGAAGACCCATTACCAAGACGACCTCGAAAAGGTCAGTCAAGAAGAGGGAGGCAGAGGAAGGATTTCCAAAGAGATATACTTCCCAGTATCGCTTCTTTATCGAGGAATGAGGTGACTGAGGATCTTCAAATAATTGAAGGGATAATTAGAGCTACCGGTGGTACTTGGCAGTCGAGTTTGACAACTCGAAATGCCGGTAAGAGTGGCAGGGGAAGGGGGAGGAGGAGAGCAAGATGTTCTGCTCCCTCGTCTCCGGTGGCTGTGGTTTGCGAGCCACAGGTTCAGCAATCTAATTGTAGAGAGGCGGAAGGGGAGGAAAGGAGCCTTGTAAGATGGGGAAAGAGGACAAGGCGTCCCCCGAGACTGAGATATTCTCTTAATAATCCTCCTGTTCTTCTAAAATAACCAGAGCCTTTTTTTGCTTTTTATGATATTGGAAGAGAGAATTCGAGTAGGAGTTATCATGGAGCTCCAGTCCAGTCGGATTCCTAAAACCAAGGAGTTTCTTCCTTGTAAATTGCCTACCCATGATTTGGATTCCCTTTATTTTTCTGTATTCTGAGTGTACTTTGTATGATTCATACTAAATAAGTTGTGTAGTTCCTTGCACAAGAGTTTGTTAAGCCCATGGTAAACGTAATTAGAAACTTCTTGTGAAAACTTGGGGAATCCTTATTAAGAGGGATGTATTCAATTTAAAGTTTGATGGATTTAAAATGAATTATAGACTTTAAAAGATTTGATGGATTGTTATGGAATTCTATAGACTCCATAAAGATTTTATAAGAATCCAATGAAATCTTTGGATTTAAATCTGGATTTTATATTGATAATTTTCTTCACAATTTTCCTATTAAAATCCTTTCAAATCCATTAAAATCCATCATTTTTTAAAGTCTTTTAAAATCAATAACTTTTTGAATACCACCAGATTTTAAAAGAATTCTATAAAGTCATAATTGAATACATCTAGATTTTAATGGACTTTTATAAAATCCATCAAAATCTGAATTGAATATCATTAGATTTATATTGACTCTCTTAAAATCTAAATCGAATACCTCAAAACTTTAAAAGACTTTTAAAATTCTTCAAATTCAAAATTGAATACATTCCCCTAAGATTTTCAGTATTGTTCTTACTTTTCATTTACCTCCATCTTTCCTTTGATAAATTTAAAAACATGCTTATAATTGGTTATAGCTGAAAATTTGAAATACTGATCTTCGAAAACTTTAAAGGAAAAAACAATGTCACCCAGTCCAATTATAAATTTAAGGACAAGTTCTATTCTTTTATTAAAGGACCAGGATTGCAAAAGACAAGATACTTCATTTATTTTTTTAAGAAAATACTAGAATTTTGGTATTAAAACATTAATTGAAGTGGTATCCTCGATGTATTCATACCTTAAGTAAAAAATATGTTCCCAATATTATATGATGTTATATAATGTTTAAATCAAATTTTCCTTTGGTCAAGGATTAAGATATATTTCGCTAAGTGAGGCTGGAATTTAACCAATTTAATCAATAATTTTATTTTATTTTTTTATCATCACAACAATTTATAATCTAAAAGAGAAGATAACATGTTTCAAATTCGTTACTTTATATGTATGGATATGAAAGACATACTAATTAAGTCAACATCATTTAATGATTAAAACATATTATAAACTGAAAGAAATAACAGTTTTATTAAATCTAGTCGAATCAAGAACTTTAAATGTATTATCAATATTGTAATGTATTGCAAGTGGTTTTATCATAGGACCAAGTTTAAATAAGTATTTGAGAAATGTTTCTTTAATAAAATATATATACAATTATGATTTTGTGGGCTACTTAGCTCCCCTATGATTAGTTATCTAAGGATAAAATCAATAAATAATTTATTTCATTATTAATTTACAGTATTTATTTTTATTTTTATATTAAAAATATAATAAGGGAAAATAAATCTTTTAATGGCAGTTAATTAAATTATCATATGGTGCATGAATAACATTAGATTTTTTATGCATTTTCATTTTTATTCCTCTTTAATACTGCATCATATCAATATCATGGACTATAAGTAAATTAGGTTGCTACTAGATCAAAACTGCATATATATTTACCATTGAAATAATTAATGAAATTATATAAGATCATATAATTAAAAAAATTGAAAGTACTTCCATTTTTTTGGGTAAATAATCCATCCATTTTGTTATCCAACATTTATGATGTTTAAATGATTTTGAAATCCAAAATTTTTTATGGAAATGGAAAAGATCCTAGTATTTTATATATATATATATATATATGGTGAAATTATATATTTCTTGCATTTAATATTTGTATACTATATATATAATTAATTAATTAAATATATTCTTTTTGTCAACTTATTTGTTCCTAAATTTTATGGTTCAGAATCTAAAAGCTCATCCAAATTATACAAATAATTAAAAGAATGGTGTAACTAATTATAAAAATAATATGTAACAAAATTTTATATATATAGATATATAGATATATATATATATATATATATATATATAAATATATAAATGTAACAAAATAAGAAAGACTCGGTCCCAAAATTTTTATATATGTTGGATAAATAAATTTACTTAAATTACACACACACACACACACACACACACACACACACACACACATATACATATAGTTAGACTCATTCATAACGGCTCAATAGATTTAATATTATATTTTTTTTATTAGTTTTTGGATTACATAAAAAATTAAAAATTAAAATTTAAAAATGATAAAATATAAATTTAATAACATATTAAAATTTTATTTAAGAAAAATAAATTCTATTGGAATCCGGTGATTAATATGTAATTTAAATCTCAGTCGTTGATATAATCTATGAATTAAAAAATGAAATTCTAATATTATTCTGATATTAAAAACCTCATTAGAACTTGGATAAATTTTTGGATTTTGTGGCACTAGATATTGCATGTTTAACATTTTTTATTAATTTAAAGCACGATTGGTGCATGTTTGACATCTGATTAATAGATTAATTTAACAATAAATGCCTGCAATATTCAAACTTATAGTTTACCTTCCTAGCTTGGGCTCTTTTTAGAGAATCTTTAAAGTTGATTTTTTTCAAAGAGCATTTTAAATGTGGAATATTGACTATATGATATAAAATTGATATTGTTTAAATTTAAATAGTATAAATATACAGTCTTTTAAAATTATTTTTCAATTATAATATGCAAAATATTATTTATAATTATTAATTAATTATATATATTTTATTATTATTTTTTTTAAAGTTGACTTTTAAAAGAAAATTTTGTTTTTAAAATTTTTTTTATAATATTTGATAGAGCTTTTAAAAGTAGACGATTACCTTTATAGTTTTTTTTTTTTTTTTTTTTTTTTTTTTACTTTTTTCATTGCTAGTGCTTCTATCAATATTTTAAGCCTAAGTAATACGAAAGCATAAAGAAAAATATTTTATATGGAATATGAGGAAAAACTAATTGGTTTTTAAAAATATAGGTTTTTGCAATTAGAAATTTGTGAATGGCTTTTTTAATATATATTGAAATCTTATTTGCTCTTTGAATACATAATTCTTACTTTTATTACATCTATTTATACTAAAATATTTCTCTTATTTTTAATTCTAGTTTTAAATATGGATAGACGTTTTAGTGCAATTTTGTGTTGGTCCTTAGACCGTAGTGTTTTTATTTATTTATTTTTTGGTTGAATAAAATCATTTTTGCTCAACATAAATTGATTTTTTTACCATCAATGTTGGATTTTTTTTTTTCCCAGATGAATGGGTTTAAATAGGGTTATGATTGAAATTGATTGTGCTAATTTTCGTAAAGCTTTGTGCAAAAATATTATCTATTAATAGATATTATGCAATCAAAATTTGAAAACCTTCAAAATTTCTTAACATATAAGTTCCGATAGAGAAAATCATTTTAGATGCCTTTAATGCCCTTGAATTAAGACCCCATCCAGACAGAATTGGGTTTTGTGTTGTTAATATATTTTATTTTATTTTTTTGTCTCTAGAAGTAAATATTTCTTTAACAATGTCTAAGCAAACTAAGCTTGATATTCATTCGTTAACAGGAAAAAAAAAAAAAAAAGCTTGATATGCATTTTAAATACATTGAAAAGTGATTTTTTAAAAAATTTTCCATATAGCTTATATGACATGTGAATTTTCACCATTACATCTTCACTAGATATGCATTTAATCTTTACCATACAAGCATTAAGTTAGTAGCTGTTATTTGTCATTTTTTGGTCCACTTAAAGAACTCATTACCTCCAATTTCATCCTTTAATTGGAATCAAATTAATAAAAATTCACGTTAAAATGCAAATATAATTTCCGTATAAATTGCTTACCATTATTATTTTTATGGAAGACCCTTATAAATAAAAGAACTTGTTTTAATTTATACTACATACCTAACAGAGAACACCTCCATAGTATATAACACCATCATATATATTGTGGAATATATCAAGCACCTACGGATTTTTGCCGGAGGTAATATATATATTTTTTATATTTTATTATTTTTTTATTTTGGTATTTATATAATTTTTTTTTTGGGTGAAATATATACTTTTTTTTTATTTGTTATAAATATTATCGTGCCTATTACATCCTAAAGCAAAACAAGTTGTGTAATTATTTTTTAAAATTTTCGCTTATTTTATTGTTATTTCCGTTTACTACTTTCAAACCCTTTCTTTTAGATATATTTTCATATCTATAATTAAATATACTGAACATAATGATTTTACTATGAAGATGTATTTTAATTATAAGCTTTTGGAATATTCCTTCAAAAGGTTATATTTAAAAATGAGATTAAAAAATGCATTGATGGTTTATATGGAATTATAGTGAACTAATACACTCCTATGTTGGGGCAAAATAAACCTCATATTAAATCCTAAAAACTTGTTAAGTTGATTTATACGAGTTTGGGTTGATTTGTACTGTATACTTACATACTGGCATAGGACTTTACAACGATTCAATTTTTTGATGCAACATTAAAAACATATTTTTGACTCTAAAATTATATATAGTAATTACAAAACAATTAGAGGTAGATTATAATATTTGCTTGCTAATAATATAGACATATTAAGTTGTTTTGACAATTAAAATTTAGAAATATTATTAAAGTTTAAATGATCCCTTATTTTATCTTGTTGGAATTTTAATATTCCACCTAATTTACATAATTAATAACTAATAATAATATACATAATGGGGATATTTTCCAGAGATTTTTATTATATCAATTTATTTTGTGTGATTTCTGTTAAAGCATACATTGGGAAGGTGTGGATTTTTTTTTTTATATCTGTACTCAAAGAAAAACTATATATACATACATACAGTTTTTTTACAAAGTCAGATTTTTTATATGAGATGAGAATATAACGTTAAATAGTATTTTAGAAGAATCAATTTTACAGATTAATTTTATGCCAGTGCAAACAGATCTATTTTGTAAACATATTTTGTGAAAGAATATACATGCTGATGTAAAATTAACCCTGATAAAATAATACTTAAATTCTTACTTTATATAACAAAATTATATATATTTCAAAACAATATTTAATGTTAAATCGTAACTTTATATAACAAAACTATATATATATATATATATATTCTTAGCGAGAAAAAGACTCGCCATGGAGCTCAAGTGGCAGAGTTTCCACATCCCAGCCTGTGTGTGCTTGGAATCGAGTCTTGGGGGGGTGGAGGGGAAGGGGAGCCTGGGGGCCAGCCACACTAGCCAAAAAAAAAAAAAAAAAAAAAAAAAATCTTAGCGAGAAAAAAAAACTATATATATATATATTATTATATATTTATGTAGAACTATATATATATATATATATAAATTAATTGCCAGCAGCACTGCAGCGATATGATGGTTAGTCAGAAGCTGTCAGGAGAAACAGTGCAACACAAGCCAGAATGGGGAAACCTTTTGCTACTAGTTTTTGGCTTGAGAATGAGAGACCGTTCTCTTTTTATATATGATATGGAAAAATGCTTGCTTTGTCACTGATCGTTCACAAGCATGAATGTTTTTAAACCTGGGTTTCTTTCACTAGCCCTTAGAAAGAGCCCAATATTATCTAGCAGAGCTCAGACACTCTCTTTCTATAAAGCAAGCGGTGAAGAGCCTCTTTCTCAGTCTTCATATATTTCAGTAAGTTTTGCATCTCTGTTAGACAACTGTTTTGATGTTTCTTCATTGAGAAAGCTCCATGCTTGCATTTTTGTTTATGGGCTCGGTACCGGCATTTTTGTGGGCTCTAAGCTTTTGAATTGCTACGCTAAGTTTGGCCTTTTAGCTGAGTCTGGGCGGGTTTTTGATAGAATCATCAATCGAAACCTTTCTCTTTGGAATTCAATCCTTGTTGGGTATTTCAGAACCGGTCACTTCGATGAAGTTCTTAGGCGGTATTTGAATTTGAAGGAATGGAAGATTGGGTTGGATAGTTCGGCCATTACATTTACTTTGAAAAGCTGTATTGATTTGAGAAATTTAGAATTTGGGAAAGGAGTTCATTCAGATGCTTACAAATTCGGGTTCAATGCAGATGGATTTGTGGGGTCGTCACTCGTTGGTATGTATACAAGATATGGAGATACTGAGAGTGCATCCAGTGTGTTTGATGAAGTGACTAACAGAGATATTGTTGTTTATACTTCGATGATTACTGGGTATGCTCAGCTTGGCAATCACCGTGCTTATGAGGCTTTCAGGGTTGCACGCCAGATGCAGACGGAACATTTAGAACCCAATAGGGTCACTCTCGTGAGCTTACTTCAAGCGGCATCTAGCTTGAAAGCACTAGAAGATGGCCGTGCTGTCCATGGCTATGCTGTTAGAAGAGGAATTGGTAGTTCAGATGAAGTTTTCCAAACGACTCTCATGACCATGTATAGCAAATGTGGCGCCCCTTGGACGGCTACTTGCATCTTTGACAAAATGGATAGAACGGTTGGTTCTTGGAATGCTATGATTTCTGGTCATCTTGAGATGGGGCAACACTTAACGGCTTTCAAACTTTTCTATCAAATGATGAAGGAAAAACTTATGCTTGATTTAGTAACTCTAGCCAACGGGATTCTGTGTTGTGCTAACTTGAATTGTTTGCTTCCGGGAAAGAGTATCCATGGGTACATTATCCGATTTAATATCCAACTTGATATGATAGCCACTACTGCTCTGATAGAAATGTACTCTAAATGCAAGAACTTGATGCAAGCCAGGGAATTGTTTAATAGAATGGAAAAGAGGGATGCTGTATCATATGATGTGATGATGGCTGGCTACCTCCATAATGACTTTGTTTGTGAAGCTATAGAGACTTTTGCTGAAATGATTGGAAATGGTACTAAACCTAACCTAGGTTCCATTCTGGGTGTATTTTCTGCATCGTCTGACTTGAAAGATATAAAAAAAGGTAAGAGCATCCATGGATATGTGTTAAGACATGGATTTGACTTGAATGCCGAAATTGCCAATAAAATCATTTACATGTATGCAAAATGTGGTTGTATAACCATCGCCAGGCAAGTATTCAACAGGACAAGATATAAGGACCTGGTATCATGGACTTCAATGATGATGGGTTATGTTTATCATGGGCATTCTGATGAAGCCATAATCCTGTTCCGACTGATGCAAAGACAAAATCTTGATTATGATTCAGTTACTCTGATAACTTTACTTCAGGCATTCTCTCAGCTTGGATGTCTGATTCCTGCAAAAGAAGTTCACTGTCACTTATATCGAGCTGTTTTGGAGAGTGAATTACCTGTTATCAATTCTCTGATTGCTGCTTATTCCAAGTGTGGGAGGTTAGATATGGCTCGAAATCTTTTTGAGCACACACCTGAACGGTGTCTGACATCATGGAACACAATGATAGGTGCGTATGGAATGCACGGGAAATGTATCGAGGCACTGATGCTATTTGACCGAATGAAAAAGGAAAGGGTTGATCCTGATGTAGTAACCTTCACATCAATTCTCTCTGCTTGCAGTCATTCAGGCATGATAAATAAGGGTGTACAAGCTTTCAGATCCATGGTAGAAGAGTATTCTATAGTTCCATGTGAAGAGCATTATGGTTGTGTGGTAGATTTATTAAGCCGAGCTGGACAGCTTGAAGAAGCATATAATCTGGTTAAGTGCCTGCCATCAAGGCTTAGTACTTCTGCTGTTGCCTCTCTGCTTGCTGCTTGCAGGGTTCATAAAAACACAGGGATGGGTGAGCTCATAGCAACGCGCTTCTTGGATTTACAATCTGAGAGCTCAAGTGCTTATGCCATGGTGTCAAATTTATATGCAGAAAGTGGAAAGTGGGAAGATGTAGCCCGAATAAGAACCATGCTGAAGGAGAGAGGTCTCAAAAGGACTCCTGGGTATAGTTTAATAGAGCAGCATGGTCAGGTTTTCCAGATGTGAGAGAATCTCTCCTTGTTTACCTTACCTTCATATTTAACTATTAATTTCTGGACTTGGCACTTGATATTGGTGATTGATTTGCTTTATAGCTGAACAAATGAGCGGCGGATCGCAGGTCACAGAGTTTTTTCTTTTCTTCCCCCTTCTGTAGATAAGGTGTTTTCTTCCCCCTTCTGTAGATAAGGTGTTACAGGTAATATATACAATTACTAATCCTATATATAAATTAAAGGAGGCAGCTCAAGGTTTTGCTCTGAGATATTTATGATGAACCTTGGAATACAGTTACAAAATATGTCCTGGCATTGCTTTTCTTTGGTTTTGCAGTTAAACATTCCGGTTGTCCAAGATTATGTCCCTCTTCACTTCTTATTATGCTAAACCAAACGTATTTATATAAAAGCACAAGGATGAGATGCAATAATTTAGGGCCTTAACTTATCCAAAATAAAATCTTATATTTAATTGATTCTAGTCATTGGAATTTGCTTAAGATTCTTGCTAATGAGTGTTCAATTTATGGCTTTTTTTTTTTTTTTTTTTTGGGTGAATGAGTGTTCAATTTTATGTTATTAGATGATTTAGGTCTGATTTTTATCCAAGTGCTGCTATTAGACACACTATATCTGCAATGTTTTGTAGCAGAATGTTATTAGATGATTTTAGGTCTCATTTTTATCCAAGTGCTGCTATTAGACACACTATATATCTGCAATGTTTTGTAGCGGATACTAGAGCCCAAACTAGGTAGCCAGATAAATGATAGACCACTATGCACTTGATAGACTATGGAGCTTTTCTAAGCAACGCGGAGAAATTATGAATGGGATTCAAATAAGGTCTTCATCTATTAACTTCTTCAAATTTTTACCATCCAATAATATATATTATATATTATGGGATTGTTCTCTTATCTTATCAGTTTATGAAGAATCCTTACAAGAACTCCACCTCTTTTCTTGCTGTTATAATAGGATATCGGGTCATTTAGAGCCTATTCCAAACCTCTATGGATTGATGGATCCCAAAATAATATGAGTTATACAGCTAACTCTACAGCTAATTAATTACTAACGCGAATAGGAACCGCCAAAGAATAAATACAATCAAACTATAACGTAAGGGAGAAGAAAGACATCACATCGAATTGATTAGATAGATCGAATTTTTCTCCAACATAGATCGATTTACTCTGAACATTGATCTTTAATCAGTTTAGTGAAAAGTGTTTGTTTAGGAAAATTGACAACACCTCCATGTACAGAATATATATATATAGATATATCTAAAAAGTTCTAGTCATCGTTCATTTGTTTGAATTTTCTCTTTTTCGTAATAAAAAGAATTATTATAAACACAAATTTAGTGAAACAAAGGGCAGACTTTAGAAAACTTAATAAAGACGGTCGCACTAGGTGCAGCCTGGGCCTCTATGATAGGACTTTGGCACTCATTTCAAGTAGATGATGTTCGATGATTCACTCAGAATGGCTCTACTCCCACATGCACAAGAAGAAGCTAAGACTGCGAATTTGCATTTTTTACTAATTTAGGCTCGCTCTAGTCTCTTGAGCACTAGTCCTACCACTTCACACCCACAGGCCACAATTCCATCTCCAAAAATGCAACCCATGGAAGACGAACCGCAAGTCCAGAAGCGTAGCCCTCAATACGACGTCGTAATATTTGGAGCCTCAGGATTCACCGGCAAGTACGTTGTCCAAGAAGCTTTGAAATTCCTAAACACCCCTTCTTCACCTCTCAAGTCCCTGGCCTTGGCCGGCCGTAATCCCACAAAACTGAGAGAGACCCTGAAATGGGCGGCCCACCCACAAAACCCACCTCCCCATATTCCAATCCTCACCGCCGACACCACCGATCCGCAGTCCCTCCGCCGCCTCTGCACCCAGACCAAACTCATCCTTAACTGCGTTGGGCCTTTCCGTCTCTACGGCGAGCCCGTGGTGGCCGCGTGCGCTGAAACGGGTTGCGATTATTTGGATATATGTGGGGAGCCGGAGTTCATGGAGAGAATGGAGGCTAAGTACCATGAAAAGGCGGTGGAGACGGGATCTTTGGTGGTTTCCGCTTGTGGGTTCGATTCGGTTCCTGCAGAATTGGGCTTCATGTTCAATTCTAGGCAGTGGGTCGCTCCGGCCGTGCCCAACCGGGTCGAAGCCTACTTGAGCTTGGAGTCTGAGAAGAGGATTGTTGGGAATCTCGGGACGTACGAGTCGGCGGTGTTGGGTGTTGCTAATGCCGACAAGTTGCTGGAGCTCAGACGGTCACGGCCCAGAAGAGCTAGGCCAGTGGTAATTAAAAATAATAAAACAAATAAATTCTAATCTCAATTTGTGCACTTTGATACTTTGCTTTTTTTGTTATGCAAAAATGAATTGCATAGTACATTTGTGAATCCATCGAGGTCTGAATCTGAAACTGTAATAAATCCGATGTTGTTACGTTAGACTGTTGCACCTTTTTACTTCGGAAGCAAAGTTCGATGACATACAACTATCTTTGTAGTTCAGAGCAGTAGCTTCACACTATGAGTTCATAACTGTTCACAGTTTTATGAATTCTTATGGCATACTATATTTGTAGAATCTCCAGCATGTTGGTTTCAAATAATAAATTATTATTATTATTTTTTTAGTGATGAATTCATACTTCACAAGGGCAATTTCATTCCCTGATTATTGCTTGCAACTTTTTGTAAACTTGTGTGTCAAGTCAAAGTTATGATGAATAGTGATATACAAATTTTCTGAACTGCTTTCAGATTCCTGGGCCTCCTCCTCCCAAAGGGCCAACTATAGAACACCAGAAGAATATTGGTCTTCATGCTGTAAAGCTACCTTCAGCAGATTCAATTGTTGTTCGAAGAACACTTGCCACGCTGACTGAAAACCCGGATGGTCTTCCCGGGTTGAATGAGAGTGCTGAACAAATTGAAAGGAGGAAAGCATTCTGGTCGACGGTGAAGCCTGCTCATTTTGGGGTGAAAATAGGCACTAAATCTCTGTTGGGCATATATCGTATCATTGCAGTTGGAATATTTATTGGGATCTTGGGTAAAGTTGCTTTTGGGAGGTGGCTTCTCTTAAAATTTCCCTCATTTTTCAGCCTTGGATGGTTCGAGAAGAAGGGTCCTACAGAGGATGAGGTGAGAAGTGCCTCATTTAAGATGTGGTTTGTTGGACATGGTTTCGGCGATATCAATCTTATTTCTCAGGGAAACTCAAAACCTGATATGGAAATTGTAACTAGAGTGATGGGTCCTGAGATTGGGTACTTGACCACACCAATAATTCTTCTTCAGTGTGCTCTCATTGTTTTGAACCAAAGGGATAACCTGCCAAAGGGAGGAGTTTACCCACCTGGGATTGTATTTGGCCCAACCGATCTCCAAGAAAGACTGCAGCAGAATGGGATTTCATTCGATGTTGTATCAAAGAATGCTATATCTGCTTAACCAATACATGTGTTGTTATACTCGCTGGATATATAATAAATTTGAACTTCAAGTTTTCTTTCTCCTTGTTATCTTCCTATGTTACTTGCAAGAAAGATCACAGTTTCAATGAAATATGGTTTGATTTCTATCTGTTTTGCCTCAGCGGATTGCTTTCATTTTTCAAAATGAAGGAATTGTTTCCTCCATTTTCAGCCCTGATCCTAAACCAAGGCTGTTTCGAGCCATAACTTTATTGTATTTTGAAATCATTCATGAAAATAAACTGAGAAATAACAGAGAAAACAAGTTTAAATAAACTGGCATGCTAAAAGGTCTTCCAAGTCTCGATGAGATCGATGAATTTCTTATATGAACTTCCATCAGCTCTAACTGCCATCCTAGCCTCTTCTCTAACGAGCGTAGCTCGGGATCTCAGGAGCTGGTTCCCCATTAACTCTTTGATTCTCTCTGCAATCTCTTCTCCTTTAACCACCGGCTCATCTCCACCCCAACCCCAATTCTCCACCCACATTCCCAGTCCAATTCTCTCTACCAAATCTGCATTAATTTTCTGGTCCCCATGTTGTGGCCATGATAACATGGGCACGCCATGCCATATAGCTTCATTCACGGAATTCCAGCCACAGTGACTTAAAAAACCACCAATTGCTTGATGGCTTAGAACCTCCTCTTGGTTCAACCAGTTCTTCACCACCAATCCTCTCCCCTGGATTCTCTCCATTAAACCATGTCCAAGAACCTCAATCAATTCGCTGTCATCTTCCACATCAACTTTCTTATCCTTAACGACCCATAGAAACCCAGTGTCGCTTCTCACCAATCCATCACCCAACTCTCTAATTTGCTCCCTTGACATGGCAGTCCTACTCCCAAAGCTGATATACAACACAGATCCAGCTGGCTGATCATCAAGCCAAGCTAAAGATTGGCCCTTCTGGAAATTACACGGAGGAAGCGGCCCTATGGCAAACACTGGAGGAAGCTTCTTGACTACTTTGCCATCGCTTAGCACCGCTAATGACTCATGCTCTATGCTTTCATATGTGTTGATCAGAATTCCACTTGATTCTGTCATTTTCTTCCCATTCTCTATGAAGTAACTCTTTAGGAGATTATCATCGTCGTGTAGAAGTGGTGGGGGAATCCATGATCTGGCTATTGGTTCTAAGCTCGAAATTTGAACATCTTTCATCAAATTCGAGTCACCTGAGGCTTTTGTTCCAACCATGGTGTGGAAAGACAAGAATAGTATAGACATTTTAGCAGACGATGTGAAGAGAACGTAGTTGGGAAGCCTAAGAGCATCAGTTATAGGAATAACTGTGGAGGCCAAGCTCATGTCTGTGATAAGAGCAGAAACAGGTGGAGATAATGAAGAGAGGATGGGAGAGAGTAAATGAGAAGAGCGTCTAATGACTTCAAAATGGTAGTAAAATGGATCTTCGGTATTGACAGAAGGATTATCAAGTGGAAGGAGGTGAAGATGCTTTCTGGTAATTTGAGCAAAGGTGGAGAAAAAGTGAGATAAACTCTCAGATTCAGCAAGTGAGAGTGTTGGATGGGGAGTGATGAAAGTGACTTGAACACCGAGTGCTGTGAGTGAAGCAGCAAGCCTAATGAAGGGTGTCAAATGACCCATGCCAGAGCTTGGAAGGAGAGCTACATGAGGTCCTAACTTCAGGTCACCTGACATGTTTTACAAGCAAAAGTAGAATGGAAAAGAATGTCTTTGGATACTTATACTTTGTATTGTACCAAAAAATAGGAGTGCAAGACTACATGTTTATATAAGGCTCGTGGCATATATTTGTGGAAATTGACAAGTCAAAGTTTGGTGGCAACTATCAAAGAGTTGGACGAAATTTACTTCCGTGTTACACTTGGCTTGGAGACCAAGAAAGTTGAACCAATATAATATGCAGATGTCTTGATCAAAGTTGCTCACTTAGTGTAAATCTTCAAATGAAGACATTATTTATTTATTTATTATTATTATTATTTTTTTTAATTTTCTGAAGCTTAAACTAAAGCGACTTTCTTTTTGCTCTTGATATGTTAGTTGTAAATTTCATTACTCCACCTTAGGCAAAAAGTAGAAAAGAGAGGTAACCCTGGTCACCAAAGTGGTTAACTTGAGAGGATCTTTAATACTATTAGATATTTCTTATTTGTTTTATGTAGAAAAAGAAAAAGCAGAGTGACCTGCCATGGCAATTTTCTGTACAAAATATCCGGAGAACTATTACCAAGAAACATAGTAAATCTACAATGTGCATACTTAAAACAGGTTCAAAGGATGAAAGAAAGAGATGGCTGAGGACTATCTACACTCTTTCTGCTTTTAAATCGTTCATTTTTATTACTCAATAGGTTAAGATACACATAAATAGTATCTTCCAAGTGACAAACCACAAAGCATTCTCAGGAGACTCCCAATATAAAGTAGGATTGCGTGCTTGATTTCTTTTTTCCCCAGACGTATTTCACTACAACTTACAAAGAAAAGCGAAAAACCAGCACATGAAATTATTCGGTGAAGTTACACTGCTTGTGGTCCTAATTCCTATCTTACACATATAAAAAGCTTTACTTGACAACAAAGTTAAAATTATAGATGATTTATTTGTAGTTTGTGAGAGGACTTCAATTTTTCTGCTGCTTTAGGAATTCAATGACTCCCATTAACACCTTCTCTGAACTCCCATCAACTCCACTAGCTTTCCTAGCTTCTTCTCCAACCTTCCTGGCATTACTCTTCAGCTTCTCATTTCCCATCAATTCTCCGATCCTTTCTGCAATCTCTTCCCCATCCAGAAGCGCTTCCACACCCCAACCCCATTTCCTTTCCCATATTCCCAACCCTGCATCTTTAACAATTTCTGCATTCACCATTTGATCCCCATGTTGTGGCCATGCCAGCATTGGTATTCCTCGCCTAGCCGCTTCCATTACCGAGTTCCAACCGCAGTGGTTTATGAACCCACCAATCGCAGGGTGGTCCAGAATCTCCTGCTGGTTCACCCACCCCTTCACTACCATTCCACTCTTCTCTGTTCTCTCCAGAAATGAATACCCTAGCAGATCCTTCAGCTCCTCTTTATCATCTCTATCAACTTTACTGGTTTTCAAAACCCACAGGAAATGATATCCACTTCTCTCCAACCCTTTGGACAGCTCTCTTATTTGATCATTGGACATGGCTGTTCTGCTTCCGAAGCTCACATAAACTACAGATTCTGCTGGTTTTCTGTCTAGCCATGAGAGACAGTGCTGCATCTGTTCTTTATTGAGTTCATAAGGTTCTAGAGGTCCAGTTGGAAGAAATGATGGGAGATGGGTTAAAACTCTCCCATCATTGGCTGCAGCAAGAGTTTCTGATTCAAACCCATCAAAAGTGTTGATTAAAATTCCTTTGGCAGCTGAGAGTGCTAGAGCATTTGTAGCAAGTTGTGCCGTGAAAAGATGATCTGGGTCCTTGAAAGGAGGAGGAATACTTGAAATTTGCAGAGGGGTTAAACCTGGTATTTTGACTTCAGGAATTCTGCTAAGCTCAGCAACATTGGATAGAAGCGTTGGAAGGTAAGCCATGAGACAGAAAAATTTAGCAGAGGTAGTCGCAACAATATAGTTGGGAATGCCAAGATCAGCGGCTATAGGAGACACAGTGGATGCAACTACAAAGTCAGAAAAGAGAGCAGAGAGAGGTGGGGATGTTGAAGAGAGTAAAGGGTGAAGAAGATGAGCAGAGCGTCTGGTGGCTTCAAACTGGAGAAAGAAAGGGTCATCTGTGGTGGGATTAGAGCCATGGAAAGGAATGATTTGGAGCTGAATATGGTTGACTTCTGGATTTTGAGAAAGAAAGTAGGAGATATAGGAGGATTCCGTATCAGAAACAGTAGGGTGGCCAGTGATCAAAGTGAGATGACAGTCTTTATGGGACAGAAGCATAGAAGCAAGCCTGAGAAATGGTGTCAAATGACCCATTCCGGCGCTTGGAAACAGAGCTATATGAGGAGAATTTTCATTGCGGTTTAACATTTTTTTTTTTTTTTTTTTTTTTTTTTTTTTTTTTTTTTGCTGTTGTAGATTGAGTTTCTCAAAGATTGCTGTGGTGAAATTTTTTCAGCAGAGTAGTCGTAGAGGAGATGAAAGACCTAATAATCTAACCTAAAATGTTTTGGCACATAAGTCTAGGATTTTGGAAAATGGGAAACATTTGACTACCATTTGGCTGTTTTGGGTTCTTGCATGAGAGACAAATGGTGGGTGAAGGATTCTTGCTTCCTCTTGTATATTGTTTATTGTCGTCCGCTTCCAATTTGAATTAAAATTTTGTCTCTGTCTTTATTCTTTTTGTTTTTGCAGCTTAAAATATCAACTTTTTTTAATGATACAAGTTTTTATTTATTTATTTATTTATTTTTCGTACCCTTTTGTTTTGTTTAGAGGAGATTGTTTAATCAAGAAAAATGAAAAAACGCTAGAAAATGAAAGAAATGGTTGAACCACTCTACTGTGATGTAGTGGGAAAAATTAATAATTGAGGAAGTTCAATAATTGAAAGACCAAATCATATTTGGAATTTTCTAATACTTTTTCTCCTTTACGACTTTAATGGAATAGCTAATCAAAGTAAAAAGGATGAGAACAAAAGCCTATTCAAGTGCTGCAAGAAAATAAAATTATTAAATAGAAATATAAAATTATATTGTTGAACTTCTCCTTTTCTAGCATTTGATTGTTAAAGAAAGTACAATTAAAGAAAAAAAACGAGACGAAAAATAAAATACTATTATTAAATAGAAAATAAGGGAAAGTGGCAAACTATCTCTCTCTACTTTCATGCTTGATTCAATGGATTTGCCCACTCGTAAACTTTTTTCTTTTCTTTTCTTTTTTATTTTATTTTTTTTATTGTCAAAGTAATTTCTGTCATAAACTGTAGTATATATCAAATCATCCTTGGTTTCTCTACAAATTAAAAGACAACACACTAACAAAACATAACACACTCATCACCAAGACTTTTGCTATTCATACATCACATGCACATAACAACTTATAATGTATTCTCTTATTCGAAGAAACTGTTTTGGACAACGTTATGCAATCGTTTTGTATAATTCAAGCTAAATTTTTCCGCATAAGAGAAAAATTATAGATAAAAAAAAAAACCTTTAATTTACTTTGTCTTGTGGTTTAGGAATTCGATGGCACTGCTCACATAAGCTCCATTGGTCTTCCTAGCCTCTTCTCCAACCATCCTCGCATTCCTTCTCAGCTTCATGTTCTCCATCAATTCTCTGATCTTTCCTGCAATATCTTCCCCATCCACTTAACATTTGCACACCCCAACCCCATTTCCTTTCCCACATTCCCAGCCCTGCTTTTTCTCCACGACCTCTGCGTTCACCATTTGATCCCCGTGTTGCGGCCACTCGAGCATCGGTATTCCTCGCCCGGCTGCTTCCATAACAGAGTTCCATCCACAATGATTTACAAACCCTCCAATGGCAGAGTGTTCCAGAATCCCCTGCTGATTTACCTAACCCTTCACCACCATTCCTCTGTTTCACTGTTCTCTCCATAAACGAATCCTTTACAAAGGGAGAGGAAGTAAATTTAGAATTCCAAAAATTTTAAAAATATTTAAAAATTTAAAAATATCCGATTTGAATTTTAAAAAAATTTATAATTTATTGATATTTAATTCAGATTTTAATAGATTTTATTAAAATTTAAATTTATTCAATTAAAATTTTATAAAATTTTTTTAAATTTTAATTATATTCAAAAAATTATTAATTTTAAAAAATAATAAATTTTAATAGATTTGAAAAATTTTAATAATAAAATTATGAAAAAAATTATTAATATAAAATATATTTTTAAATTAAATATTTTATTAAATATTTATAAATATTTTATTAAAATTATACAATTTCATTATAATCCATCAAATTTTTTAAAATCTATTATCCATTTTAAATCTATTAAATTTTACATTGAATATATTCTCTTTCACCTCTTCTTTATTATCATCATCTTGATCAACTTTGTTTGTTTTCACCACCCAAAGAAACTTGTATCCACTTCTCTCCAGACCTTTAGACAGCTATGTTTTGACATGGTTGTTCTGCTTCCAAAATTCACATACATTACAGATTCTGCAGGTTTGCTATCTAGCCATGAGAAGCAGTAATGTACATTTTGTTCTTCCGTGACTTCATAAGGTTCTAATGGTCCAATTGGGATAACTGGTGGGAGATAGTTTAGAAGGATGCCATTACTGGCTGCAACAAGAGCTTCTGGTTCGAAACCATCGAAACTGTTTGTTAGGATTGCTTTGCCCTATGACAGAGCTCGACCATTTGTAGCCAAATTTTCTGTAAATACATGATTTGGGTTCTTCATTATTGTAGGAATGGTTGAAACAAGCTGAGGAGCCAGACCTGGGACTTTAACAAATTCATCTGTATTTATGCAGGCGCCAATTAATTGAGCAACATCAGATGGAAGGAGGTAGGATGTGAGACAAAAGAATTTGACAGAGGTGGTGGAGACAATCTAATTTGGAATGCCAAGATCATCGGGTATAGGAGTGATACTCGAAGCGACGAAAAAGTCAGAGAAGATAGCAGTGAGAGGTGGTGATGAGGAAGAAAGCAAAGGGTGATGAAGATGAGCAGAGCGGTTGATGGCATGGAATTGGAGAAAGAAAGGGTCATGATCTGTGGTGGAATTAGAATTGGGATTAATAACCCTCATTTTATATATATGAGGGTTAGTCAATATATATTTTATAAATATGATGGTTGAACAAAAATGACTAATTAAGTCGTAGTGCCTGAATCTTGTTGCAGGTATAGACCATGTTAGGATGGGTGCAGAGAAATGGGTCAAACTTATGTGTGGTATTACATTGCATGTAATATAATGGCTAATAATTATCAATCAAGAAATACGTGATCTTTAATGAAGAGAATGATGGAGACACTGCTCATGACTGCTGTGAAGTAGTGTGTGAAAGATGGTTGGTAAGTTTGAAGTTGATATAAATAATGGGATGTTCCTTTTTCCTGCTTATGAATTAAGCTCCACAAATAAAAAAGAGTAGCTAAATTGATGCATTTGATATTCATTGATTGAGTACAAATGGCTTTTATTTGACCCACTTCATGTGAGAGAGACGACATGTCGGTTGCCCCCTGTTGTTGCTGTAGCTGAGCGTTAACGGCAAGTCGTAGTTATTGCAAAACGACTGTCTCGTCTCTCTGATTCTAAAAACGACGGCGTGTGATAACTGGAGAGAACGACAACGTTATCCACAACCCACAACCCACAACAGCAGAGACAGAAGAGACTCTCCCAACCGCCTTGGCGCCAACTCTCTGACGCCCCAAAATGAGTCTCGCCTGCAAAACCCTAGTACGTACGTCTCTGTATTCCGTATCTTTCGGTCTCCGGCGCAATACGCCGACATTCTCTTCCTTTTCACCCACCGCCGCCACCACCACCACCGTTGGATTTTCTCCAAAACAAGGGCTAAGGCTGGTCCGGTCCACAGCTACCTATGCTTCAATTGAATTTGATGATGGAGCTCCTTCGCTTTCAGTCGAAGACGACGAGGCTTTAACCCTAATAACCCAAAACCTAGAAGAAGTACCAGAGAACCCTGCGAAGGACAATGTGGCGCACTTGCTCACCCACTCAGACGACGTCGCAAGTCTCATGAAGATGGAACGGCGTCGTCTTGGTGAAGAACGACAGTCGGCGTCGGGTAAGTGGTTCCCTTACCTGGATCGGTACAAGTGCGGCGGGAGCTCCTCCTACTTAAGCAGCGAGGAGTTACTGGAAGCTCTGGATTCGCACATACTGGACGCCAGGAAGCAGAGGTTTAAGGATGTGGTTAGAAATCGGAGCTACTCGGTGTGTTTGGTGGTCGAAGGGCTTAGTGATTTCGGAAACGTTTCGGCTGCGTTTCGTTCCGCCGATGCGCTTGGCTTTCAATCGGTTCATGTCGTCTCCTGCGACAGCTCCAAAAGGTGCATCGGCGTTTGAGGTGAAATTGGTTTTTGGTTTTCAATTCATGATGGATTGAACCAAAAAGAAAAGTGATTTTTTATTTTTTTTTTATTTTTTTTTATTAAGGTTGAAATAGAATGGTTAAGTAGCAATGCCTGAAACTTATTGCAGGTATAGAGAAAATCGCCATGTTAGCATGGGTGCAGAGAAATGGTTGGACATTGAACTTTGGGACTCCCCACAGGATTGCTTTCAAGTTCTTAAATCACGTGGTTATCGAATTGCCACAACTCATGTGGGAATGGATGCGGTATTCATCAATTTTCCTTTTAGAGTTCATTTTTTTTTCATATTTTGTGAAAAGCAGTTTGGATAAAAAGGTTGTGATAATGAATGAGTACCTGAGGCTGATTAGATTGATTCAAGTTTTATAGCTGGTACTTCATCTGTCTGAAGGTTTTAAGTCAATGTGTAAAGTTTGAATGACCATTTAACGCTATTTGTAGGTGTCCATTTACGAGATGGATTGGTCATGCCCAACTGCAATAGTAGTTGGTAATGAGAATAGGTAATGACCTTCATTTTCTCTCTAATGTTATAAACGTGATTAAAGTTAAAACTGTATGCTGTTTGTGGTTTTCTAATCCATTCTTAGCTGATGCGCTTGTTTTCATTATGACCAGTCAATCAAATCATTTGTTTGGAATTTAGTTGGAGTGTCCTCTGTTGTAAATTAGACTGGATCGTTCTATATTATATTTGTATAAACTGTCCTCTACTCTTATTAAATGTCCAAAGATTTACAGATGGATTTTTCCTGGTAGAATATTACTAAATTAATATGATTGGCTGGTTGGCCTCTAGTTAGTGACTGCTAATATTTTCCTTTGAACTTAATAGATTTTTCTTTCCTAATGAACAATTTGTATCTATATATGCATGCAGGGGTATAAGCGACGAAGCCCTGGAATTGTCGGATTTTCATTGCAGTATTCCAATGAAGGGCATGGTGGATTCTTTTAACGTTTCAGTTGCTGCAGGCATACTCATGCACCATGCTGTTTGTGACAGAACTTCTCGCCTGGTAATGACACTACTGCAGTTCATCCTGCATGCATCTGTGCATATGATGAAAATTTTGATTTAAAATAAATAAATAAAGAGGTTCAAGTATTAATTTATGAACATAAAATCGGATCGAGTTGTGGCTTTGGATTTGTAGAACTTAAAGAGGGGAACTTTAAGTATTAAGGTTATTTGTATCTTTTCGAAGATTCTAAATTCCACTTATATCCAGACAATTGAAACTTATTGATCGTATGATTGTCCGTTGCTTCATTTTGTTGAAGCCCAATTCAGCTTTCAAATATCGACATTTTTATAAAATCCTTTGTGTGAAATTCCACTTGCCTGTTTAGGATCCTTTAAAGTTTCTAGAGCATTACATTATCTGAGTGTCTTTCTGTCAATTTTATCAATATTTCACTAGGTTCGTTTGGTTTATTTTAGTGAGTTTGCCATTCATTTATACGACAATGACTTACATTAGGTTCGTTTGGTTTATTTTACTGAGTATGCCATTCATTTATTTGACAATGACTTAAAATTAGAATTTTCTTTGATTTACAAATGATTTTATGTTGGGACTAATAGGTAATAATGTCATTTGCTCTGGCATGATATTTAACAATCTATTATAGTGAATTATAATTTAACAATCATGGACTTTCAGTTGCATGTGCATTTGGTCTTCAATTTCAGATCTCACTAAGTTGTACGTGTCTACAGGGCTTTCATGGTGATCTGACATCAGAGGAAAGACAAATTCTACTAGCAGAGTTCTTTTTGCGCCATAGCAAGAGTTCGATTAGCATTGCTCACGAGTTTGCAAAGCGGAAGGGGGCTATGCTCACACCAAAGTTTTGATAGCTAGTTTATCATTTGTCATCCTCTCACCGATGAGGATGTTCCGAAGACTCCAGAATGAAAGGAAAAAGAGTGCAGAGAAGTGACAGAAAACATGAAAGATCATATTCAACTTTTCCAAGGCCAAAAAGAAGTGATCATACCATATATGGGTTTTTTTATTTTTTGAGAAACACCAAGAAGGATTATGTTAATTTCTGCATCCCCATTTAAATATTTTGGGTTTTGTTCTTGAAATGGTGGAAATATCATAATTTTGAAATTTTTTTTGGAATTCAGTGAATCATTTACGTGAGGAATGTGACCAGGGACCATATTTAAAAGCCTTTTTTAAAGGCCAAGAAGAAATGAGAGATGCGAGTAGGAGAGTGACCGAGCATAAGTTGCCTTATTCTATAGATTCTGCATCCTGCAGCGCCAAGCCTCTCAACGCGTTTGAAGAAGATGAGGAAATATAAAGCATAAATATTGCCTAGTGTATTCCAATCGATTATGATGCTGCATTTTACATCAAATTACATAATTTTACAAGCTTTGGAAAATAGTTAATCATTTATCTAGGAATAAATATGTAATTGATTGGCATTAGAATAATTACAATCCACTTCCAATATTATCATTTGAGGCAATTTATCCACCTCCCATGCATGAATCCAAACTCTAATTCCAAAACCAGAAACCTAATGCTGTCCTAATCAATTAGCATTTCACTAACTGTGGGTTGTATTGTTGCCTTGGTGCTCTGGATGCTTAGGCCTTCCCTCTTCTTTGATTCTTGGGACCTGACGAACTCCTCAATTCTTGCTTTCAATTCAGTGTCTGGTATCAGCATGTCCACAGTGAGATGGGAACGGTTGAAAGGATCAGTCTGCAAATCACATTGGATAAATTAGGAGGGGAATAACATTTCTACAGTAAAACTTATAGCATCCTATCCAATAGAGGGTAAAATATTTACACTATCACTAAGAAGATGCCTTTGAATCACTGGCCGGTCTACTGTGATTCTTGAAGAAGGTAAGATCACAGGATCTTTCATTAAAGTGTACTGCCAACAAAACGGATGTAATCAGCAACTTTTGAATGCAAAAGAAATCAAAAAACTCGTTATGAACCCCCTCGGATGCAGAAGCAAGAATCACGAGTGAGGTTTGGATATCACAAATACTAATATGAGAATCTGTTACCAGTTACTAGCAGTGGCTCCATAAAAGAAAGAACATACTTGGATTGGATCAAGGAATTCATCTGGTATCTCCCCAAGAGCAGCTTCAGCATCCATGGCCTCTGCAGCTGCAACTTTGGCTTTGGCACCCAGCTCGATAAATTCCTGTATAACCCTTCCATTTTCACCAATTCTCCGTAGGACATCAGCTGCAGCATTAAACAACTGGACCAAGCTCCAGTTATTAAATTGTGTTCAGTCAAACATAACTAATTAAGAAGAAAATGTCTCAGCAAAAAAAAATAAAGGGAAGAAGATGAGATCCCAAAATCTCTCTCACGGTACAATGTATAACAAGCAACTTTAAGAAAACCTCTGTATCTGCTGAATTTACCTGTTCATTATATGACCGACCATCCTTTGAGATGGCAGCTGGGAAAATATTTTCCGTATCACCCCTTGCCAAATGAACATATATGTAAACAATCTGACAATGTATTAAGAAAAAAGTTAGTCAAGTTTGACTCCATATCTGCCATAAAAGCAAATTTTACATAGATAATTTGGCAGACAGGGATCGGAGTGATCAATGGTAAACCAAAAGAGTGGAATTTACAAATAAATGTAGGGCCTGACGATATTCATGACAAGATCAACGTTACACTGAAAATGGGTCATTATTGTATAACAGACTCAAGTTTTAAAAACTTATTCAGACCATATCATATTGCAGGGTTACAGCCTCTAATCCAGAACATTTGTAGTTTAAGCTGACTAAGCCCTGTAACATTGTCTACTACACGGTGAAATTGCTATTAACCAGCCTGACTCTGGAATTAGCCTCGACTCATTCAACAAACAAGAACAATGAGTTGATGCCAACCTGCTTAAGTAACTGCTTTGGACGGAATTCATATTTTTCTGGCTCTTTCAAACTAAGGGATTTCCTTTGAGGACCAACAAGTTGCAACAGAAAATAATTGAGCATGCTGGCCACCCTTTCGACCTGGAAAAGAATGAAACAATTGCAAGTTCTGAAGAAATAACAAGATAAAACATTTTGAAAGCTAATGGTACTTTTAGCTGCCAAAATTCTGAGTCATAATACATACAGGTAAGATAGAGAGACAGAGAAATATTACCATCTCAGGCAGCAGGAAAGGAGCCGTAATCTGTTCAGAAGTAAATGCCAGCATACTCACATCTTCATTTGCCAGCTTCATGTCGATACGGATAATCTGTAAGTACCAGTTATCATTTGGTAAGCTACCCCAAATCATTTAAAGGGAAAACAGACATAGAGACATTAAACTGACATTCTCTTGAGAATGGAATAGCCGAGTTCTCTCCTGCCTCTCTTGAGCAGGTCTTCGCTCCCATTCTGTAGTATTTGACATCTCAGCTTCAAGCTCTTTGAGTTCAAGAATTTTGTTAAGACTTTCATCAAGAAGATAGATGCTATCATTTATTAAGAAGTTTAAGAAATTCAGATAGACGCCCTTCTCCTCTTCCTTAGCAATCTGAAACAACAAAAATAAAGTGGACAAATATACATAGTTAAAAATGCATTATACGTAGAGATCATGCAGTAGATATTTCTATACATTTCTGAAGATGAATACCTGTCTCCAAGCATTACGATGGCTAGGGACTTGCCAAAGGTACTCAAGAAGTTCGGCAATATTATGACGGATGTTAAACTTATCATAGAACTGCACAGGATAAAGGTCAAACAATAAAGAAAAACATCAAATCGATCTACTCCAAAACAACCAAACATTTTAAAAAGTAAGTGTAATAAAAATAAAGCCAATGATAACAGATTGAAAAGATTGATTTAAACACACAGCCTGCAGGATCACACTTCCAGGGTCATACTTATCACTTCTGAATCCCATTTCATATGTGTGCAATTGATTTCAACAACAATCATCCATTAACCAATGCTAAAAAACAATTAATTGCCACTCACCTGAGTATGAGAACCAGTGAACTCAATGTCAACATAGAGCTTCAAAAGGTTTTTCACAAGATACTCAAGAGACAGTTGGTGGCCTTCAAATAGACTAGCAGTAGCAGATGAACCACTGCATATGCAATATATAAAAGGTGTAATATTAAAAAGACAGCATGAAAAATCTAAAGCATACATAACAAGGTTTGTTTCTTAAACACAGGAAAACATAAAATAACCTTCTACGGGGCATCCAGCAGTTCAGGACTTCAACCATCTTTGACCTTAGATATGGGTTTCTGATATAGTTTGGACTGGCCATGAACATGATAATAAAGTTCATAAAATCATCCTGCCAAGGAGTGGAAAATATTTATAGTGAGTATATTGTGCACATGAAAAGGTTGACTGGAAGTAAGAAGATCATAACATAAGGCCAAAGAATAACAAAATGTCTACCAGCGGGACACCATCTAAAGCTTTTGGAATCCGAGAAGCAAATATAATCAGTTCCATGGCATCTTCCACAAAGTGCTCAGGCATACATGCAAATTCCATAGGACAAGTTGATGGTAGAGGCATTTTAAATCCACCAACCATGCCAACCAACCATACAACCAATAACCGGTAGAAAGAAAGGGCTCGCTGTATAAGTGTCCCATCCTGAAAATAAGAATCAAGATAAGGAAGACTAATTAAATGAAAAGGTTATTAAAGTTTTCATCAGTATAAATGGTAGAATAATAAAGACTTTAAAGAACTGAGTCATAACAACTTGCAAAATTTAGCCACATACAAACACTGAGAGATAGAGAGAGCATACCCTTAGTATCTGAGCTTCATAACAAAGCTTTTCCTGGGAATACACCTCTAGTTCTTTCTCAAGACGTTTTATATCCTGCGCCATTTGTGGAGAAGGTGCCTGCTCTTGCATGTCTTTAAGAGTGTTGAGAGTATCTTCACTTCTTGTGATGTCCTAAAAAAAATTTTTCAACCAAAAAAAAAAAATAAAGAAAAGAAAAAGAAAAAACCATTTTCCATCAATCAAATGACAAGAATTATTTTAAACCCAAAAAAAAAAAAAAAAAAAAAAAAAAAAAAAAAAAAAAAAAAACAACAACAACAACAACAACAATTACTCTTCCCCCAAAAGGGGTATTAGCATTAGAACACCAACTAATAATTCCTCATTATCATAATGATGCAATTTTATCTCTATCCATACATATAAAGCAGCTCAGCTACCTGAACCAAATGTTTAAAGTCGGAAAATGCTTTCAACAAGCCCAGATTGAGAATCCTTGCAGTCATGAAGAAGCATTCACATATAAATGTATACTTGCTCTTTTCACCACTTGATGTTGAATGTGTTTTTGAAGGTCCAGAAATATTACTGCCGGAACTGGTGGCTTCTTGAGATTGTAAAAAGCGATTATCATCACGACCATTCTGTTTAG
The DNA here is from genome assembly GCF_031755915.1 of Ziziphus jujuba. Taxonomy (NCBI): domain Eukaryota; kingdom Viridiplantae; phylum Streptophyta; class Magnoliopsida; order Rosales; family Rhamnaceae; genus Ziziphus; species Ziziphus jujuba. The sequence continues at coordinate 29,551,499 of NC_083382.1, read as the reverse complement.
AGCTATTAGTTTGGCCCAGTCTATCTTTGTTAATCCACTCAGCTACTTCTTCCGATGATGCATGTAGAGCAGTCAACTCTCTAGTAAAGTAATGCAGGTTAATAAACAACAGATATTCACAAAGATTACAATAGAAACTCAAAGACAAGAAACAAAGTCCACTGAACAAAATATTCTAACCTTAATTCCAAACGGTCACCATAAAATACATATTTTGGATCAATTTTATCCTTTTTTGTTAAGTTTGCATCTAAAAATGGTTCACAAAGCCGAAGCATGACAGCACTGAGATTGACAAACATGCCTGAACTTGCACTAGATAAAGGATCCACCTGTAGAACAATTTAGAAATGTTAAAGTGGGATGCCACTGATCAGAATTCTCAGTAACAAACAAACAACGGAAAGTGGTTGAATCAGATATCACATACTGCTAAACTTAGCAGGTCGTCAAGCAGTTTCAGGAGCCAATATACATAAATATATAAGTATCCAAAATACTATGCTTGTTGAATCATATAAGTTCTGATAAAAAGATGAAGAAAACTTGGTTCAAGGGAGTAGAAAACCTGTATATGTGCCCTTGATGAATTTTTATTAATAACCTCCGCAAGATACTCAAGTACACGCTGACGGGTTTCTGTATTTTTAAGGAGTGAGAGAAGAACCTCAGCTAGGCCATCATATAAATTATTCATCACTGTCTTAATTGTAGTAAATGACGATAACAGATCAGCTGGTCGACGGTTTGAAGCTTCTGAAAAGCACTGCTCCCTGTCGTTTCCAACAGAGAAATAATATGATCATGAAAAAACCCATCAGAAGCATTATATTCCATTCAACTAAACACAATCAAGTGCGAAATTTTAATAAATGCATTGAAGAAAGCATTGACAAAAACTTCAATAAGATTAAATCTTGCATTCATAAAATTGGTTGTATTAGGACAAGCATCTCGGAAAAAGGTAAGATCTACATTCAATCTGAAGAGCATAGATATCGATCCATAAACTAAAGCCACTTTAAGAACTCTTTATCACATGCTTTTGGCCATACCCTTCACTTATGTGTCCCCAGACTTGAGAACCATAGAGTTGGAGAGACAAGCAAATTGAATCTTAAGCTTTCTACGGTTTCTTCTATATAATAGCAGTAAAGTACAAGCAACCCAAACATCAGCGAAGGTGTAGTTTTCTACAGTCTTAGACAGACAACAAGTTATGAGAGTATTTCGATTATTCTCATTCCCCATAGCTCGTATCCACTGCAACAGTTCGGTAGTACGAAGGTAAAAACAAGATTTTTCCTTTTATATAGACCTTAAAACCATAGAGGTACATTATAAAAACTAACAAAAGCAAAAAGCCAGTGCAACTACACGAAAAAACGCAAACATTAAAACTGCAAAAGTTTCACTCACCCCACGTCGGGATGGCTCTTGAAAAGAGCATGATCAGGCAGAGCACTAACATGAAAGAAAGGACCCAAAATGCTCGTCATCTCCATAACACGCCCATTCAAATACACTCCTTTAGGAATCCACCAAGCATGATTCACCAGAGACTTAGCACCAACTGGGAAACTAACCAAAAAAAGCAGGGCCCTCAGTGGCTGCTGAAAGTTCCCGAGAGCCGAAACATTAATCACGCTCTTCCTAAGGTTCTCATACAATCCTTTCAATATTGGGTCCAAGCTATCAAAGTCGGAGTCTTTGAAAAATTCCTCCAAGAACCCAGGTGGGCACTGAACGCCACTACTACTACCTCCAAAACCATCCACCACCGCGCTCCCAACCTTCGAGAAAATCAACGGCAACAGCGGCGAAGCATCGGGTTTGTTCGAACCCAAACCCGAATTGCCACTCGGAAACACTTCCGGGTTACCCAAATGGATTCTACAATACGAAACGGTGAGCTTCTTCGCCTGCCCGACCACAGATTCCATCTCAGACTTGATGTTCTTATCCTTCATGGAAGCAATTTTCTTGCCCTCATCGTGGGCTCGTCGGTAACAGCCAATCAGGTATTGAAATGGGGGTTCGACAGATGGGAAAATCCCGGAAAGCCGATCAATTAGAACCCTTTCCATCAAATCCCGGGAAAGCCTCAATTGCTTACCTTCGCTGAGAATCTCAGCCGCAGCCATTTCCAAGTAAACGATTCGGGAATCCGAGTCAGAGGAATCGGTGAGCGATACCAAAAATATCTTCCTGAGTATTATATCTTCCACCTCTTCCAGAGACCTTTGGGGTTTTGGGGTCGCCATAAATTTTTCTTTCGTTTTCTTTTTTCTCGCTGAGGAGAATTTTCTCTTATCTATCTATCTATATATATATATATATATATATATATGAATTTTTTTTTCTTTCCCAATCTAAAAAAAAAAAATGTCCGGATGAATCTGGAATTTTATGAACTAAGACTTTGAGAGTAAACAAGTAAAGCAGAAAAAGGGGATTTGGATTACGTTACGTTAAGAAAAGTTCAGTGAGAGATATATCGATGCTGATCATTGTTTTTCCGAATCTCTCTGTGTTTTGTGTAGTATAGAAGAAATAGAGGTTTGGTCGTTCTGAGACTCTGAAACTCTTCTTTTGACGAGGTCGCAGAAAATATTTATATTAATAAATTTAGAGTGTAATTTCAATTTAGTATTTTTTAACTTTTATAATTTAAATCTTTAATTTTCAAAAATCTTGACTTTTAACTTTTTAATTTTTATAAAATTGTTCCAATTCTAATTTGACAAGGAGATTCAGAGGGGTATTTCAGCTATAAAATAAAATTAAAATTAAAATTAAAAAAAAAAAAAGAAAAAAAAGAGCAGATTTAGATGGGTAACAGTTTCTTGTACCTCAACTCAAATATGGAAAAACTCATGACCAAAAAAAAAATATATATATATATATATATGAAGGAAAAAACTCCATCTATCATTAATTATTTGTTTGTTAAATTAGAAATTAAATTATTTTGTAATAAATTGAAAAAATAAATATTTAAATTGAAATTTTTAAAAGTTTAAATGTAAATTTTAAAAGCCAAAATATTAAATTGTAATATTTAATATAATTTCGTTAAGTTATATAATAATATATAAATTATTAAAATATTTATCAGATTTATTTATAAAACTGATGATACACTGTAATATATATATAAGTCGTTTATTTTTTTTATTTTTTATCTATTTAAAAATTTAATTATTATATAAATATATTTATAAATTAATAATATTTTAATATATATTATTTGATGAATAAATTTAATAAATATTTATTAATTACTTCAAAGACAAAACATGTGTTTGTTATCAATCACCAATCAAGTTATTTCTAGGATGATTCATGATTCTGTAAGCTTATTATCCGATCAAATTTGGAAATTTATAATTTTGGATTTTTTTTTTAACTTAAATAACATTTTTTTTTAAATGAAACTAAATTAATATATCACAAAAAAGGTGAAGTTGGAAAATTTATTTAGCAACTTATAGAATACTATATAATAACGATTACAACAGATGGAGGACAGGAGAAGTCATAAGCTTTACACTATAATTCTTTTCTTCCAGCAATTGATCACAATATTCTACTTTCTTTTTTTTTTTTTGACATGTTATTTTATTTTCTTAATAATATTAACTTTATGTATAAACTTTAGAATCAACATTCCTCTCTGGGAATTCTTTATATTTGTGTTTATGCATTTCGTACGTAAATTGCCAATGGTCTGTTTTTAGGTTCAGCTTAATTGACCCTTTCTTTTTCAATAGAAAAAATAGATCTGTATAGTTTACTTGTTTTGTATGTATATATTAAGAGTGCAAGTAAGCAATACTAATGCAGATTGATATATTCACAACCATTGAACCAAGTGCCCAAAACAAAAAAAAAAACAAAAAAAAAGTGAAGGAGGAGGAGGAGAGAAAAAAATGAAACTAGAATTCTCATCAACTGCAAAAATGATCCTATAAATACAAAACTATTAAAACATATTGCCTAGCGCCTCCCGCCGCTGAAAACATAAGGCGGCAAGACGGCTGAAGGATCAAACTTTATATTCTGCTATAAATTGTAACCCTGCAGGGATTTATTAAAAATTAGAGGTTTTTTTTTTTTATTTGTTTTGTAATTAAAAGTTGTAAAAGATCCAATTGAACCTCTAAGTTAGATATCTTTAGGACTAGACAACCATTCATCAGTGTTAGAATCACAATCTGAAGGAGTTGACGAGTGCTTTGCATTAGCAGGACCAAATAATAACTCCAGGCAGAAGGCAGGGCCACATATAGATTTTCCTTTCTTCCCAACTTTATCCAAATCTCGAATACCCAGCTGTATGGATTCCACAAACCAATATAACCAGATTTAAGAAGCATTATTTAAAACAAACATGAGAAATCTTCATACATATTACATATCCATATCTGTATCTATATATGCGTTTATGCCTGAATCATGGAAGTACCTGCAGTAAGCTGTTCGTAATGAAAGCTGTGTTGAAGCAGGTGTAGAAGAGACGCCCTCCAATCATTTTCTGGTAAAATATAACTCGCACATCTCCTGTAACCTGTTCAGGAAAATAAACACGTTCCTTCAGTCCGTTGTGTCAAACAAATGGAAAGCTTACAGAAATACACGCACAGACATATTATCATTAGAAGATTTCCAGAAATTTACATGTTTTTTTTTTTTTTTTTTTTTCGTTTTTAAAGAAAGAATTTTACAAGTTTTTTAACCATATACACTGTTGTGAACATATGAAAAACATGGATACTTCATGACAGTTTAAAAGTAATCTGAAATATTGAAATTTCCAGATAGAACAACAGTGATCTTTTAATTGAAGGAACCATGCAGATCTATAAGGAATTTAAATAAATATATAAGCATCAAACTAAAACTCACTTGTACAGGTTTATCAAAACAATAGTCAAGACAAGTCTTATGATATATTATGGAACTTTCTGTATCCATTTGGACCACATTGGACTTTTCTACTTCTGATTCCTTCCCTTCTTCATCATTTTTACGGAAAGAGAGATAGTACCGAAGACTGTCAGTTCTGTCATATCCTTTCTTAATTCGTCTGCAACAACTCCGGGACACTTCTACTGGTGGACGGTACAGCTGACCAGGAACCTGTAAGAGGGGGAAAAATGTTTTAATTAGCCAAGATCCATAAGAAGAATAATTATAAAAGAAAAAAGAAATAATAAAGTGATTCTTTTGGACAATGTTTCATGTATATATTTGCTAAATGAATAACAAGAGCTTAGGCTCTGGAGTATGAGAACATGGATTAAAGGATTTTTAATAATGCAGTGAACTAGACTATCCTTTTATATGGCAATGTTGAGAGAGTAAATGGATTATTAATAAGAATTACAACTATAATTTGTATATAGGGAAACCAAATCCAGAAATATTGTGTAATGAAAAGAAAAACACAAATTAACTCAATACAACATTCATACCTCTTGCAACTCTGAGACCACAAAGAAAACAGAGTCAATGTTGATTGTGTCATATAGTCTAATCCGAAGCAGTTCTCTGCTACATGGTTGAGGCAAATTTACAACTGGAGGTCCATGACCAACTTCACCAGGAAAAGAAAGTACATTTCCCCAGTAACCTACATAACGGCGCTGGCTTGGTATTGAGACCTGCAGAGCATACAAGCAAGTTATCTGTTGCACAGCTCATAAATTGGACTTCCAGGTATATCAGTGTTGAAATTCCCGAGAAAGGCTTCTTCTTTTCTTTTCTTTTCTTTTCTTTTCCTTATTATTTTTCTTATTCTAAGCTAAGTTCACAAGTGTTCTGAGTTTTTCTAACAAATTTGATTCAGATCAGCATGTTAACCACCATATCACATATATTGGCCTAGCATCCATGGCATTCTCTGTAACCAAATTCAATCTTGTAATTTTTAAAACCAGTTATAGCATTTTTCTATCCGGTAATGTGATTAAGATAGAAATAGTGCATTCAATTTTTATATGCTGTCACATTGCATTTCATAGTAACACTGCATTTTAATTATCCATGCTATACCTAACGTGACTTACTCCTTCATTATTGGTTGTTCGTCTATGAGCATATAATTGAAGAGCCTCCTCCACAGACATGCCACTATATACCAGGTGGGCACATACCATTAAGCCTGTTCGACCTTTTCCTGCCTGCAAGATGGATTTGCAGAACACAAACACTTTTAGCCCCAAACAGTAGAACATAAAACATCCATAGACTAATAGAGCTCTGACATTCAGGTAGCTAATTATAACAATATTTTCTTGGGCATTTCAGATTCTATACTTATTCAAAATTATTGCCCTGGACATTTCTCTGGTTTGTGGGCTGCAAGTAGATGTAAAACACAACCACGAGGGGAGGCTTTTCTTTATTTCAACAAGCAGGTAGGATAATCAAAGTCAATTTGTATCCTGATTTAGTACTTTTTAATACAAGAGGGATAAGAGATTTTTATCCCAAAAACTGAGCAGCTAGCATTGATAACCTACAATCACTTTAAGTAGGTTCAAAAGTAGTTAAAATAATATACAGTATTTGTAAAATGTGGGAAAAATCAAGATTGAACTACCATTGGCACATATGCGAACTCTAGTCCATAGTGCTATATGGTATATATCGGATTCATCTGAGCATGATATTTTAATTGGGAAAAATATGAAAACTTTTAGTGATAGATTTTTAGTTTAAACCAGTAATTGGCACAATGTGAAACAAAGAGCTAATAAAAATTTAGAAAATGAATATTATAAAAGAAATTAAAAGATGATATAACAAAATAATGAAATCAAAAAATCACATGGAAGGTTTTCTCAAGCATACCATGCAGTGTATAACAGCAATGTTCTTTGGGTCACATGATAGCCATGAATATACACTTTCACAAAAAATCTTGATCATTTGGAGAGGTGGAACGTGGTTATCATCAAAAGGATATGCCTCCACACGACCATGGAAATGAGATGGATCATACCTTTCTTCTATACACAGATTATAGATCTGCAAAAAGTTATGGCAAAGAAACATCACATTTTTACACATTCATGCATACAGATTGAGCCAGTGAATGAGAGAGAGGAGTTCTTCACTGTGATACAAACCGCCAAACCTAAAGCAAATAATGTAAATGGATAATCCTGAAATTTTGAAAGTGTGGTTGACATCGATTAAAAGCGGCTGAAATTTTACATAAAATGGCATGGCCATGAAAATCATATATTTTATCTACCATGCTCAATAATCATTGTACACCTAACTGGCAATACAGAAAAATGAACGATTTTGGATTAGGCAATATAAATGCCCGTGTCAACCCTTCATAGAATTCAATTTACAGATACATGTGGAGGGAACTGTACAAGTCAATATATAGCTATTCACTTGATAACAACAGAATGATCTCTGAACAAAATAGCTGCAAATTAACCTGATGACATAACTTCAGGCAAAAAGAATGGGGCAGCAATCAGCAAATATCTTCTTTCTAATTTCCTTCCAGAACCAGTGCAAGTACCAGCTCTTTTTTAAGAGAAAGCTTGTTAAAACTTTGAAGTGTGCGAAAACAAATAAAGGGATACGAAAATGCTGATACGATAAGAATTCTAAAGATCATGAAATTAGAGAAATAAAATTTACATAGATAAGGTGGAAAAAAGGTGGTTCTTGGTTGAAACAGGGTACCTTATAATGGTCTTGATGTCTCATGTCCAAAACAGACTTAACCTGCCAAAGAGGATTGCGATACATTGCTCGCATGCGTTCTGCAGGGAATGACATAGCTAATACACGATCTGTGATATATGACATGTCAAGATCATAACCATCAACGAGCATCCGCCTCCGTTGCTTAGACACCAAGTTTCGAATATAAAGACTATTGCTTAAATAATTGATCAGATGATTATGTATACTTATGCTGTCGACCTTTGCAGGCCCCTGCTTCGAAATTTTTAACCCCATTGTTTCATATGACAGAAACACTCGGAGTCGCCGAGATACCTGTTAAAACAGAAAACATTCATATGACAGGAATACATGGAGACATCAAATTTCACAATTACACAATAAGAAAGGATAACTTCAGGAGACATTCAAGAGCCTGACCTCTTCTAGAAGTGGCATTAATTTTTTCTTATTGAGAGTTTTTAACTCATAATTTACTGCCATATCTTAACAAGGCACCAAAAAACGAATTTTAAAATAAAAAGTTGTACGTTGGGCACACATACAGGCAGTTGAAACAAACCAGTCCAAAATTTCTAGATAATGGTCAATAAAAAACTGAATCAATATAACTCGATGTGGAGCTACAAAAAGTTATGGAAGTAAGATGTTGCATTAAAATTTTCATGCAAAAAATATACGAAAAACAACAAATGTTTGAACGACAAATCTATAACCAAGTTTATAACAAAATTTCAACTTGAAGTCACAAATCTTCTATTCTTTATCATAACGAGACACCCATCTAGATTAAAATCAAAAGTAAAATATTTTTTTCAGAGTTTTCTCGGCAACCAAACACATAAAAGAAACGAAAGGGGGGATCAAAATTCGAAATATATTACCTGAGCTGAACATGAAGCTCTGGTATTATAACCTTTTTTTTTAACTGAAAGGGATGATTAAAAAATAAAATAAAATGAAATAAAAAGGGAATGGAAAGGAAAGCAAGTTCTAGGGAAAAAAAGTAATCCCAAATGCGAAGATTTGGGACACAAAGAAACCCTAGAACAGGCTGGGGATGGAGATAGTTTTGGGTTTCAGGGTGTGCGGGAGGTGAAGATTTCCTCCTCTGGAAGAGAAGGGATTGAAAGAAAAAGCGAAAACCCATGAATTTGGGAGATTTGATTTTTTGCTAATTTTGGTTGGTTTGGAGGAATTTTTGGCCGACAACTTAGGGGAAGAATGGTCTGCCGGCGGTGGAACTCCTTTTCAGATAGGAATTTGTTTTTTTGAAATTGTTACAGTTTTATTCCAGGCGGGACTTTTCTCTTTTGTATAACTGATTTTCTTTTTATTACGACCTGTTTTTCCCTCTATTTTTGTTTCTATTTCTTCACTTTTGCTTATAAACCTAGTTAGTATTATATAAAAACAAAAAAAAAGAATATATATATATATATAACAGCAAATATATATATATATATATAATGGGAAAATTTCAAATCACCAAGCTTTTTGTTAATCATGTCAAATTGGCCCGCCCTTGATTATTTTTTTATTTATTGGAATTTGATGAGTTTGACGGAGTATTATTCAAGTTAATTGCTTATATTAATAAATATCTGTCAAAATTACAACTTTTATAGCAATAAAATTATTAAAAAAAATGAACCCCAAAAAAAAAATGTGGTCTGTGTTAGTGTTACCTCTTAATTTCGTTAATTTTGATTTCAACATATTTTGTTTGTTTACAGGAAGCAGTTTCAATCATAGTTAATTAATTTAGTAAAATTCCAACAAAAAATTTAAACAATGAGGTAATTTTTTGGTATTATGCCAAAGTTGAAGCTTCAAGCAAGGGGCAAATCATTATAATTCACAAATGTAGAAATTGAGGAGGTAATTTATAATTTTTCCTAAATATATATTCGAAACTAGAAGAATTTATATATTGTAACAGAAATTTGAATTGAGAATTATTTTGCAAACATATTTTGACTATTTTTTGCTAGATTGTTCCACAAAATGTTTATTATTATATTTAGTTTAATATATTTGTGGAACAATATTGTTTTATTTCAAATAGGTTCAACATGTTTTATATAAAAAATAAAATACATAGTCAAAAAGCTGCAAAATAAAAAATCAAAAAAAGAAAAAGGAAAAAATAAAAATTATATGAAAAACATACCTATTAATTTTTAGTTTAACAAAATTAATAATTTAATGAATTATTATTCATTTTGCAACCTCTTCAACCAAGACAATTACAAAATGATTCGCAACTCCATCAGCGGAAATTGAGCTGGATAATAATAATATTATTGGATTTTAAAGATTGAAAACGACACGACACCGTAGTAATGAAGCTACGAAAAAGCCAAAAGGGGACAAGTCGTCGTGTTCTGGGCCACGTGGTTCATGAATGACGTCACTATATTGGCAAACGACACGGGAAATGTGCATGCATGGCTTGCCGTTGGGGCAAACTGAAAGTGACAAAAGGAGGCGCAGAGAAAGCAAATGACAAAAACGACGTAGCTTTTCTTGTTGGCAAAGTATTGCTAATACATATCCCTTCTGGAATTATTCAGTGAACGAATTTCCCTTTTTAGCCTTGATCAGCAAAATGCAACTTTTATTATCAAAAACCCAAAAAAAAAAAAAAAAAAAAGAGTTACAACTAAACTACACTCTCCAGACAGACTCATCTTCTTTTTTTTGTCTTTTTTCTGACAGCATAATGCCACTTCCCATGTGGGCGAGACCAGAAAACAAAGATTTTATTGAAAATTGGATGGGATATTACTTGGTTGGGACTCAATAAAAACTAAAGAGAAAAAATAAAAATAAAATTGGTAGTGTTTTTTTTTTTTTTTTTTTTTTTTAATATTTATTCGAGGTGATCGTGTGGCTTAATGGACATGAACAAAGCAGCATATTGCATTAGCTTCCGATCGGTGCCTCCATTATCAGTGGAAACAGCAGGAATCACAGGACCTCTGGTCCTCAACCTGTAACGACGCCATGCAAGTTGTATATTTACAGCTGCCCATGTTCTCCAATTCGATGAATAATATCTCGCCGTCCTTTTCAACCTCTCATTCGCAAATTTGTACCTGAAATGATCCGTTATGTATCTCAGATCTTCCGAATTTAGCCCGAATGCATCCGTGGATTCCACGCAGAGGAACGTGGCAGATGATGAAGGAAGCCGGTCGTTAAATGGTCTTCTAAGACACCACGAAAGCAGCTCGTCGCCTAGAAAACCTCCTGGTTCAAGCACACTCGTTGCCACCATGCCTTTGCTTAGATTTTGGCTGCGTTTAATCTTTCCTCGAACTATGAATATCATTCTAGGCACAGGGTCTCCTTCTCTTATTATCTGTTTAATTCAATTTAACAAGTGAGTTTACATGTACATATTAATTAATTACGGTACTAAATAATGGTATGTTGTACAAAAATTTTGACACACCTTTTCATCTTTTGAGAAGACTAGTGGTCTGACCCGGTCGCATATATTGTCAAGAATAAGATCGTCCAAGTTGTGGAACAGAGGAACCTATAAAGGAACACAACAGAGAGTATGAATATGATTAATTATAAACAGGACAATTATAAAGTGCCATTAGCTATATATATATATATATATACATATATTTAAAAAAAAATGGTTACCTTTTTAATGAGGTCTAGGCACAGGTAGCGTTTGATGTCCCTCCGGAGACCTTCAGGCAAATCTTTGAGCATTTCCAACTCGTCTTCTCCTCCCATGGCTGCCCATCTCTGCCTTTCGAAATGGCGCACTCTCTGTCTCAGCCTAGACGGTAATTGTCTCCTTCTCATCCACCATTCCATGTCTCTACATCTCAGCTGCATTTTCCTCTTCTTTGCCATCACTGCATGCAGGAATACCTGCCCAAACAATGAAAGTTTCAGGTGAAAATTACCTGTATATGTAAGATAAAAAAAGAAGAAAAAAAAAGGTTATATTGTAACATTGTATATGTAAGATAGAAGTTACCTGTATATTTCCAATTAATAGTGTAAAGAGAAGCAAGCCGCTTAGCACGATGCATATACTGAAAATCACTTCCAGCCAGTGACTTGTAGGTTCGAGATCATTGCCAAATGTGCTGCCAAATGTTAGACACCATAGCACGGTTTAGGCAAATCATCAGATAATCTAATTAGTTCGAGCAAATCCCAATTTTAGCATTTGGACCAAATATAGTAATACCAAACGTTAATTGTGTTAAAATATGTAAAATCACTGTCCACCCACATTGTACAAATTCGAGTTTTTTAAGGAAAAAATAAAAAAATAAAATCATTGTCCACCCACGTCCTAGATAAATAATTTATTATTATGAAATACTTGTAACTTAAAATTGTGGAAGAATACCAATATAATATATAACTACAAGTAACAACACGTAATCAGATTTTGAACTTCTTTGTTACTCTTTCCACACCTACCCTGATATCCTAAACAGTGACTTGTTGGACAAACAAACGCCTAATGACACAATTTTTGAACTTTTGTGACCAAACCAAAATTGTGAAGAAAGACTCTTGAGAAAATCATGTATAGGTAGAAAATATACCTGAGAGTCATTAGACCCCAAAAGATAGGATAAAGAATCTTAACAGAAACTGAATTGCTAGATATGACAGGAAGAGCCCACTGGTAGATCCCATAATTGAAGGTTCCATTGACATCCAAGCAAAGCGGCCTTCTAGCCACGGTTGAGTTACCACCGCAAGGATTGCCTACTGTATCAGAACGTAATAAAAACTGGTAACATACTTCCTCTGAGCATGACAAAGAGAGATTGCACTTGGTGCTTCTCTCACAATGTTGCCGTAGGCACGAAGCCACTCGTTGTATTGCCAGGACATACCAGCAGCCTCCAGCGACCTTTATATTGGATAAATTGATGAAACACCAAGTTACAAAAAAATAAAATAAAATAAAAAGACCAACTATTTAAGTATGATTCTTTATTTAGGCTTACATGAGAAGCGATGAAGTAGGCAATAAGATTGAGACCAAAACCCCACCAAATGGTGCCAAATATGTATCCAGTGACCTTTTGCATTCTTCTCATTAAGCATATGCTGTGATAAACTTTTGGGAGGAATTGAAATAAAAAAATCAATAGAAGTATTGTCATTATCAGCTTAATCCGCTCTTCTCTTATTAACTTTGGCAAAACTAACCAAAATACAGCCTGCAAAACAGACACATATATAATACATGAGGTAAACACGTGGAATTAGAGCATGAGTTATCTAATATAAAAATTTCTATAGCTAGAACATAGACATGGGACAGAATAATTGTTTTGTACTATGGAATTAGAGCATGAGATAGCTAGAAGCATCTGAAATTAGTCATGGAACAGAGTAATTGTTTTGTAATATTTTGCCCCTCCATGTAGAACTCTTTACATTTATGCCCTTTATCTAACATAGATACCTATTTTATTTATTTAACCCAAAAAAAAAAAAAACAATTTTATTTTATTTTTATTAAGAAAAAAATAGCTGTAAAAGTGGACATGTGGTGGTAGGACGCTAGTTTGGCACCCACTTGATTGAAACGTCAAACCACTTATATGCAACTTCACAATATGACCATACGATAAGAAACTTTCTATCCCTCTCGTCTGAAAACTCCATTTCCGTAAAAATTTATGCTTCATGATGGACCCTTTTTGGTAAATTATCTAAAAGGAAACCTTTTTCATCATCGAGTGCTAAAAGTTTCAAATTTGAAAGATACATCATCAAGATCATACGTTTAACCATGAAAATTTTATAAACTAGGATAAGAAACTAGTATTTATATAGCTGTTAAAAATTCTTTTTCCATTTCCATTAACACGTGTCAACTTTTTCATTAATCACACGGTAAAGTAAATTTGTCTCCATTCTAAGTACTTCCAACTACCAAAATGACAATCAAAGATAAAAAAGAGTAAATCCACAAACACAACAAACAAGAAATTTACTCCGACAGCAGACAAAAAAAAAAAAAAAAATGGAAGAAGAAAAAGTGCCAGCTAACTCAATTTCCTTAACTTCTGAAAAACAATTTCAATTAAGAAAATAAGGACAAATTTTACCATATCAAAGATTAAAGCTAAAAACACACACACACACACACACATATATATATATATATATATATATACAACTATTGGTATATTTCTTTCAGCAAAAAAAAAAAAAAAATGACTATGGCATATTTCAAGGGACAATAACATATGGACAGACTTTGAGGTGAAAAAGATACGTACACAACGAAAACTTGTGCTGAAATGAAATAATTCGTATATCATGCTTCTGCAGCGCCACGGAGTAGCATGGCCCCACACAATGCTGAAGTATCAGCCAGCCTATTTGATTTTTCATTACTAATTTTTTATTTTTTATTTTTTATTTTTATATGTTATTCGAATTCAGAATCTCATCTTTAGAAGTATAGACATTATTATTACTAAACTGTCGTGTTCAATAGTTGTTGGCCACTGAACAACGATGGGAGTAAAGGTAAAACAAGAGTGATTGGATTAAAAGTAAGGAAATTTACAGCGGTGGATTTGAGTGAGAACATTCACTGACCTGAGGAACTGGAAGAATGACGAAAGCGTCGAACCAGAAGCCTTTAAAAGACCTAAGGTAGTGAGTGGCGATGGCACGTGTGTCCCATACCAGCTTCCCGCAACCGACCACCAGAGATTCCCTCGAGACGTACGCCAGCCGAAACTGCAACCACAGGTGGCAGAGATGAACGGCGTCGACGCACGTGCGCAGCACCGTCACGATGGCCGCCAACCCGCCGTCCATGTAGAGGCAAGGAGTACCACCTCTGCCAATCGACAGCGCGTAGAAGAAAAGCGGGTCGACCGCCAAGGCCATCCCACGCGCCAAAAGGAACGTGCGGTTCCACTTCTGCACGCGCTTGCTGCGGGGGTCGAGTACCCGACCGAACGGGCCGGTGGGCCGCTGGAGACGGGCTGCCGAGCCCAGGCCTTTCTTGAGGTCGGTTCGGGAGTGGATTGGGATCAGGGAAGTTCCAGCGCAGGCTTCCCACTGCGGCTGGTTGGCCTTGTCGCACGTGGTGGAGTGGAACACCGGAGCTCCCATACGTGTGCAGGCGTAGCATTCGACGGAGCTGGAGATTGGGCTGTCGTCGTCGTTGTCGTCGCTGTCGCTCTGTGAGGTGTTCTGGTTAGTTTGTTTCTGTCGTCCATTGTTAATCCACCTGCTAATGCCAGCAAATCAAAAATCCATATAAAATTTCTAATCATGCAAAATATATATCTATATAAAATTCAGATCAGAGCAGCTTATACTGCTTGACTCACTGACACCCGGTTACATGTAATCATATCGATAATTTATGTGATAATTATCGATATGATATGATTACATGTAATTTATGTGAAAGTTATCGATATTTTTTTTTTATACAAGATGTTGATTATCCGCAACACAAGCTAGGCAAAGGCAATGACGCCAAGTAAAATAAGATACATATATATATACATATATGAAAAGAATTACCTTTGGATGGAGAAGTGGAATGGGTTGGGATGGGAGGGCATGGTCGATGAAGGAAGGAAACCATGGGAGAGAAGATCGAGCGGAGGGGGGAGAGAGAGAGAGAGAGAGAGAGAGCGAGAGAAATGGGGAAGAAGCAGGGGGGTGGCAAGAGAGTTTATAAGAGGAAGGAGAAGAGAGAGAGAGAGAGGGAAGTGGGGACCAACTGAAGGTGTAATGGTGTCAGGTTGCACATGAAGAGGAGGAAGAAGAAGAGAAAGGAGTTAGAAGAGGTACTCTCTCACGGAACGTCATGGCGAAGGGTGGGCCACATCTACCCCGCTGTCTGATTAACAATGGGGTCCACTCTGTTCCAGTCATTACTGAATACTCCATGTCACCTCCACCCCTCTTTCTCACTTCACCACCCCTCTTTGTCACTTCACTCGACTCTTCATTTTGGACCACCTCTTACTATTCCCCTTTTTTTATTTTTTAAATAATAATTAATACACGAAATTATTTTAATAATTATTCTACTTTGGAAGGCTTTTTCTTATTAAGTTTTTTTTTTTTTTTTAAATTTTAAATAAGAACATATCACCATATGAACGCTAAGGCATTAAAGAAATAATATATGAGCGCACATGCGCGCATATATATATATATATATATATATATATATTTTAATGTGTAAATTATATTTAAATTAATATTTTGTTTAAAAAAATGTTAATTTTTATTATATATATTTATATAGTATATATAACAAAATTTATATTTTTATAAAAAAAAAATTTAATATTTTTTTAAAAAATATCAATTTAAATATGATGTACGTACACATAAAACTATAATATATATATATATATATAGTTTATTATTGAAAGGAAAAAAAAAAATACAAAAAGACACGCTGCACTGTGAATGTTTGTTAAACTTCATAACCACACTCTTCACGACCTCTATGGATCCATCGGGTTGGTGTTGATCTTTTTTTGATCTTAGAACATACTTTGATATGCTCATACATGCCTATCATTCATTAGAGATAATGGTCCCACTGTCCTTATATAATAATATATTTTAATAAAAAAAATTAAAAAAAAAAAAAAAAAAAAAAAAAAAAAAACAAGAAGCAAAATTATTGAATTTGGTGATGGTTGATGGGTTGGGGCATCCGCATCACATACCCTCTCTTCTCTCTCTCTCTCTCTCCAATGCATATATATATATGTATAAATTTATCAAAACCATTCAATTATTTTTTATTTATGTGGATATAAATTCAATTCGAATATATATAAATATATATAACCAAATTGTATCAAATTGATCGCAGAGATCCCGAAATACAATAATTATTTTATAGAAAGAATTCTTTCTATATTTCTTTCATAAAATTTCTTTCTATTTTTCTTTCATAAAAATTTCTAGCTTTTTGACAGGAGAGAGGGCTCCACTTGTGCATGCATTAATGCATGGTACACGTATATGTTCATGGTCGGTTTTAACACAGACCACTGAAGCCAGCATAATCTAGGTTCACATTAATATAATATATAAAAGTAACCATACATATCCAAGAAGTTTATTATCAACTTATTTATGGAAATAATTTATTCATTTCCAATAATTTGTGAATGCTCATGCCAAGTTTTACATCACACCAATTCGCAAGTTAACAAATTTATTGATGATGATGATGATTACTATTATATATATATATATATATATATAATTGCATGATTATAAGGTGCCGAAATCAGAAAGGCCGGCGTGACCCTTTGAGCCTATCAGGCTCATTATGCTTGATAATTCTTCTATTAAATTTTCGCATTTTTTTTTAATTATTCATATTATATATATCGAGACAGGGGTTATTAATATCTATCTATCTATCTATATATATATATATATATAATAAAGAGGGAGAGAGGGAAAAGCAAGGAACATGTGGTGTAGACTTGAGTCCATGGTCGATATATAGTAATAATCAGATCATAAATATCAGCCGGTTGATTTATTTAATTGGAATTATTGTGTTTAATTATGATAACAATGAAAACTCCTAGAAAGCACAAAAATCATGCACCCATATTTATATGATATATCATATTATATGCATATAAAATTAGAGTGAATATATATATATTGGTAGAGTTTGGCTTTTATGTGAACGATTTGATTTAGATTATGTTTTTTAAAAAAACTGTTATCTAAATAAAATATTTTATAAGACCATTTGCATTTTAAAAAAAATACAAACTTCTGTATTGGAGCCATATCGTGTGTGTGTGTGTATATATATATATATATATACACACAAATTTGATTTGTTGTGGGAATTATAATTTTCATTTTATATTGAAAATATAATTTTCATTTTAATTATCAATTGATACATTATTAGTATTGGAGATATAAACACATTAACATTTTATGTTGATAGCATAATTATATATGTATATTGTAGCTAAGATTCAACTTTCGGGGAGACTTGTATAGAATCTTTTTGAGTCAATTTGGTGGGAAAATTTTATTACTTTTGAATATTGTACATAATTACCCCAATAAATTAACTTAACGTAAAAAATAAATAAATAAAACAACAACAAAAACAAAATGAGAGAAAAAAAAAGAAAGGAATTCCTATGCCAATAAAGTAAAACATGATTTTAATTGTAACTTAAAATTCTTCAAAGATGGAATTTTATTGAGTTTTCTATAAATTTTCCATTTTCCTATAAAAAAATTAACCAAATCAAACTTCTTGTTATTTTCTTTCTACATTTCTTTCTTTATAACTGTCTTATTGTATACTTTTTGTTAAGTTAATTATTTTAAGTTATTTTTTATGGTAAACTAATACTATATGTATACGTATACAAATATATTTTTTCAATTTTTAGCTAGGTGGCTTGAGCTCCCCTAGCCCAAGGCTGGCTACGTCTCTGGACATAGGCATCTACATTTTTTTCGATATATAGGTAACCACGCAACCTTAATTATCCATGGTAAATAAAGTTAGTTGTAAATTATAAATCAGTAATATTAACATAAAAAAGGGGTGCAAACTAATAACTGACTAGATGCATTCTCTTTTTATTCACTTCTGGCTCTTTGCCGCGAAAAAGCTAAAGTATCCTTGACTTTAATGTTTTTGTCTTCGCATATATAATTTGCCTTTTTCTTTTTTTCATTTTTCAAAATTTAATTCCTGATCATCACTTTATTCTATCTGCATCATCTTTTCTTGCATGACTACGAATGGGACTTGCTATCTTCCCAATAATATTTCTCTTTATATATATACACCCAATTTACATATAATTTCATTGTACATTATACATATTGTACTCGTGATGAACATTATAAATTTCTAATTTCGTCTAAAAATCTGAAGGAAACTGTTAAAACTCACACTATCTACAAAAGGGTACGAAAGGAAGAAACTAACAAGCTTGTATGTAATAGAAAAAATAAAATAAAAAACTATTAATTTCAGTTGAAAATCATGTCCAAGCTAACCATTTGTTATTATTCTTCATGTTGCTTTGAGTGGGTAAACCGTCTCTGCATAATCTTTAGGGAAAACTTTGCAGAAACAGCTTTTATGCTATATACCAATATGTACAAAAACAGCCTCTATCTCCTATTGCTTTAATATTTACTTTTACTTTTTCGTCGTCTGTGTTTGGAATATGACGGTTTCGTGGACACCTTCGAAATGAATGCTAGCTATTGAATGGAAAGTTCCTGCAAAATGCCCGAGGTATGGTACCTGAACCTTTAGCTTCTACAAAGTGGAAACACATAATTAACAACAATCCAAAAACTAGTGCAGCAACGTTAAAAAAACATATGTATAATTTTAAACTATTGGGAACAAGTGGCAAAACCACTTTTTTCCCCTCCAACTAGGGCATATCCTTTAAAAACCATTCAACTTGACCAGGCAATATATTCTCATTTTGCATTACAATGGTCAGTCATCACTAAACTAATTATTTATTTATTTGTATTGGGAATTAAGAGAATTGGAACTATGAATTGATATGATTTCTCGCATCAAGCATTAACATGTTTTGAATATATATATATATATATATATTTCATTTATGGTACAAATATTTGTATATTTTTATCATGTATATTTTTTTAAAGATGATAGTTTTTAAAAAAATCATCGTCAATATTATCATGCAGAAATGGATATTGATGATGATTTTTTCAAAAATCATCGTTTCTAAAATCGTTCACATCATATCAAACTATAGATTATATATATATATATATATATATATATATATATATGTATATATAACAGAACTTTGTGTGTGTTTATATTATAAGATGATAACATTATCTAGAGGCTCATCGTATGGAGACAAAAATATGTGGATGGATCTAAAGACAATCTTGTTTACTCGTGTGAGTGAGCAAAATGATGATGAAACCTTGAAGAATCTTCCAAAAACTTATGAAAAGATTCCAGCAGTCGCTTTCTATACAGTACCAAGTTTTGAAATCCCGAGGAAAAAAAGTTTCACCTCGTAAAAAATACTATTGGCAAAGTTGGATTATATGACCACACCATAAACATATTTGTCACCACTTTACGTAAAAATAAAAAAAGCATAACTCATAATTACACAAAACTCTTTATCCTTTTCTTTCTTTAGCTTGATATGACTTTGCACACTAGTTAATTATTTGAGATTGAGCAATAGATAATAATATAATAACATACATCTCCTAGGACTCATGCTATTTTTATAGGTTAAATTAATAAATTTATTCTTTATCATACATATATATGAATTTTTAAGAAAAATGATTAAACGTTTTTATTATATGTTTCATATCTTTGTATACAGTTCCCAAAAATTAAGCGTTTCATATATATATATATATATATCTTACATGTTAGTAAAAAAAATATATACTTCCACACACATATATAGAAGAGAGGTTAAAAAAATATATATATATATATATATAAATTGTTTTCAAACCAATAAGAGCTAAGCATTGGCTAAATTAAGAAAAAATAAAGAAAATTTTTAAGTAGTAAATATTTTGTCATGTGGGTGAAGAGGAAAAGGTACTAACAATTTTTCAAAGGACGTTATGTTATGATATCATCACAGAAACCTATTTATATTCTTAATAATATATAACATTTTGGATCCAATGAAGGCAATGGATTGCAATGGGAGGAAAAGGACCATCACGGACCATCACATCAATTGGCCGAAGCAAAACGTGACCCACGCACGGTGAATTGAAAATTTTCACCCGAGAAATTGGACGTAAAAAATATGAAATGATCGATAATTGGTACCTACAAGACTTTATGAGAGAAAAAGAAGGAACCAAATTTGAATGAGACAATCCCAACACTCTCTTTATGTTTCATCACACTGTAATGGAATCTATTTGTAGACACTTTTTTTTTTTTTTTTTTGAGTGATGAATCTATTTTTAGACTTCAATATACATATATAATCAGTGTTTATTGACAAAATAGTTTAGGATTATATATAATTAGTGTAACCAAGAATTAATATCCAATAAAGTTTGTAAAAGGGACATCTCATCAACTATATAAAAGATTAAAAAAAAAATTAATCAATAAAATATTAAATAAATATGATCAATTTGATGTACCAATTAAAAAATAAAAAGCAATAAAATCACTAGGTGACAATTAAAAAAGAAAATCAATTTAGAAAAATATGATCCTACATGACAAAAGCCTGACAAACCGTAAGCATACAAGTATTGAACCTTAATGGGACAAAGGAAGAGTTAGACTCATAGAAAATTTATTCGATGGTTTTATTATTAATTTTTGTTTTTTATTTTTTTTATTATTCATTTGCTTTGAAAATTAAGTACATATTTGGTATATAAATTAGTTATTTTTAATAAAATATAAATACGTATTTATAAGAATTAACAAAAATGAATAGTTATTTCTATTGATATATTTGTTTATTATCTTAAATTAGGTCCAGTATTTATTCTTTATAAAGATTTTTTTTTCTTTCCAAAAATATCAAATTTCATAAAAATTAATTGAAAGTGAAACTTTTAGTTATTTATGTAGTTTTAGTTTAAGATAATTAATCTAGATTTGAATATATTTTAAATATGATAATTAATAATTATGAAGTAATTGAAATTTTTTTAGATTCATTAATTGAAGAGTATTTGTCCATAATTTATTATCTTAATTTTTACTTGGTTAAAAAGATTGTTTTTTAAAGTTTTAGGATTAATAATATTCATTCTAAGGATAAAAAATTTTAAATTTTAAATTTTAACATCTCAATATCATAATTGATATTTAAATATTATCTTCTTTAATTAGCTATATTAATTACTCATTATAATAACATATACAATTTAAAATTTGATTAGTCTTATATTGAAATTGTCTGTTTTAAATTAATGACCTATTTACTATTGACAAATAATATCCATAAATAATTTATGTGAACCAAAATTTTATATTTTAAATTTTAAAATTTAAGTTTAAATATCCTTATATTGAAAATTTAAAGGTTTAAATTAATGAGAATTTAATATGAACAATTAATTTCATAATTAATGGAAATAAAAAATTTCTATAGCTCAACATTTTTAAATTTTAAATTTTAAAATTTCAAATTAATGATTAACAGACTTATATGTGTATAACGTTAATATCATGTATAAGATGTTTTGTTTGGTAAATTGTATGATTTATTTTTCTTTATCTATTAAAGGATGGTATTTTTGTAATTTTTTCATAATTTATTAATATTTTATTTTTTTATATGGAAAGTGATTTTTCATAATTTGTTATCGTATTTTTCACTTGATTAAGAAGATATATTTTTAAAGGGAATAAGATATCTATATAAATTCTAATTAATTAATGTTTAAGAAATAATTGTATATAACATTAGACAAATAAACTAATATTATTCCTTTTTATAATTTTGGAGAAAACTAAATAAATCTAATGATGACATATGAAAAGAAATTTTACTAACTATCTTACTTTTATTTATAATATAGATAATATAATACAGATATAGATAAATATGGATATAGATTTTAAAGTGATTTATTAAATTATCTTATTAATTCATAATTCACCATTCCTAATATTGTTGGCAATTAAATAGCAAACAAATTTCTTCAAGTCTAGGCAATTAATCTACCAAAAGTGCAAACACTTTCAAAATGCTTTACTAGATAAAACATCTAAACATAAAAAATGTTAATAATTTTAAAGTATTTTTATTAAATAGAAAATATAAAACATAAAATTGTTTGTGTTTGCATTTTATATTATACCAGCAGTAGATTGATGCTTAAGAAAAATGACAGCATCTATTTTCTTTACATGACTTATTCTCCCTTACATGATAAACTAAAGCTAAAATTATCAAATTTATACTTCATGAAAAATAAAATTAAAGTACCCAAAAAGATGTTCAATCGCAGTATCTTTGAAATATCCAAAGATGAAAATTGAATGTCAATTATTTTTCAAGAATCTGCATCATAAATTTGAATATATATATATATATATATATATATATAATATTATTTATCATTGATTTTATATATTTTTTTTTATTTTTGCTGAAAAGATAGTATAATTTTCATTAACAAGTGAAATATTAACAATAGTTAACCATATATATATATATATATATATATATTTATATATATATATTTATATTATCATAATTTTAAGATTATTTTTTAAAAGCAATTTTAAATATATCTATATATATATTTATAAAGTTCCTTTTAATCATTTTTCCTTTTATATATATATATATATATTTATATTATCATAATTTTAAGATTATTTTTTAAAAGCAATTTTAAATATATCTATATATATATTTATAAAGTTCCTTTTAATCATTTTTCCTTTTATATATATATATATATATATATATATATATTAATTCTCATACATTAATCTTATTATTTTAATAAAATTTTATTTATTATATATCCATATATGGATATGTATTATTATATAGAATTTTTTATATAAAATATCTTCAAAAATAATAATATCTTTTATTATAAAAAAGAATATCTTTAACATAATTCATTTTTCTGTATTAAATACTCATAATATAATTTAATTATCTTAATTATTATTATTATTATTTACCTTATTAACTTTTATCTTATAAGATAATTTATTTATAGTTACATATATTTTAAAGAGATTAAATAAGAACATCAATTTTATTATTGAAATCTATATATTAATGATATTAAAATCTTTTTATTACATATCCATATATGAATATGTATTAGCCTATGAAATTTTTGTATAAAATATCTTTAATAATAAGAAGGAAAAAACATCATTGTTTCATGGATGAATTTTTTTAGAATAGTATTTATCAATATTAATAGCCATTAATAATAAGGAAAATGGAAAATTAGCTTCTCCTTTTGTTTTTTGATGATTTTGAAGGGAATCCAAAATAATATCATGACAATATGTGGCAAATTTATTTTTTGACTATTCAACTTTTATATATTATATAGTTTTTTTCAAAATTTCAAAATAGAAGAAAAAATCATAAATGAATTAAGCTCACATTAAGTTTACCTTATCATTTTAACATCAATTTTTTTTTATTAGCCCTTGAATTGAATCGTGTGAAAAGTCAAGATTTAAAAATCAATTGACAGTCTAATATGAATTTAATGATATTTGAAATCATATTCAGAAAAAATGAAATCTATAGAAACTCTACAAATCATAAATACATTTTTAAAATTCAGCTGTTAGAAATGATTTTTTTTACTTTAAATAAAACTAATTAATAAGCTTCATGTCAATAAAATATAGTATTGACAAATAGTAACATTCTCTGCCATAACTATAAAATCCTATAAATTATTACTGTTCTGGGTCCACTCATAAAATTAGTTTTTGTTATTTTTCTCCTTTTTTTATTTATTATTTATTTATTATCTACCGGGATCCAAATATAAAACCTTTATATTTATGTTTATATATAAGACTCAAAAATAATTTAAGATAGACCTAAACTTCCCGTTTAAAAATTATTAAATGAGATTTTTAGCAAAATATCAGAAAAAAAAAATGGGGAATATCATTGAACCAACTTCTCTTGACATGTATAATTCTACTACTCTTTAATAATAACTTCATTAAAAAAAATAATAATAATAGTAATAATAATAATAATAAAAACTACTCTTATATAATACAAACTCATCACACTTTTTCTCTCTCCTTGAAATAGGACCGTCCCAACCATTTTTGAGGCTCTAGGCGGGAAACAACATTTGGGTCCTAATTTTTTTTTTTTAAATATTAGTTTTTAAAAAATAGACTTATATACAATTTAATTTTGTAGTATTTTGAAAGGCAAAGTTACTAATAAATTTTTATATTGAAGATTCAATAATAAATATTTTTTAATTGATAAAACTGCTAAATTATTTAATCTTTCTTGAGTTGTTGAGGGCAAACAAGAGTATTATTTAACAAGCTATCCGTGCATTAGGAAAAAAAATTTAATTTTTTATATAGTTTAGTATCTAAAATGCCGTTTTTAATTTTAAATTTATTATTTCTTTTAAAACTTTTCATTCTGAAAATAAATATAAACTATTAATATGACATAGCATATCATATTTTAAAAAATTTTCAAAATTTAAACATTTTTCTTTTAGAAAATCATCATCAAGCAATTTGATTTTTCTATATCATATAAAATATCAAAATTATCTTTATATATCGTAAACTATTCAAACCTATTTTGAAGTGAAAGAATGGCACAATCAATTATATAGTTGAAATAATTAATTTAAAAAATTATTCAACTATAAGTCTCACCTAATTAGTTTCATTCTCAGTAATTTAATTTTTTCTTCTAATTACATGTTTTTAATGAAATTTTGGTTCTACATTCATCTTATTTGCAATCTCTTAAGCAGAAATCATTGTAGATATGAACCAATTTCAAAGATAAAAATAATCAAAGATAATTAGCAATAAATTATTAATTAAAGATAATTTAAAATTTTAACAAAGTCAACTTTTTATGTTTACAAAATAAATTAATAATTATATTTTATTTAATAAATATATATGTATATATTAATTTATCTTTTATTAATAAATATATATGTGTATATATATATATATATATATATAACTTATACGCAAAATATTTTTTGGGCCCCCCAATAAAATGGGGCCCTAGGCATATGCCTTAGTGGTCTATGCCTTAAGCCGGGCCTGCCTTGAAAAAGACAAAATAAATAAGAGTTTCTATCTATCGCTTTCTGAACAAGAAAGTAAAGATGCGGGACGTGAGTATCTCCTTACAAGGCCACATATATAGCTTTCACAAATATGAGCTGGAATTTAACATTTTGATCAGGTAGCTAAATTCCAAGTTCTAACAAAAATTCCATACTATTTTCTGATCTCTTATTAAAGTGACACTGTCATACTTTTTTTTCTAAATTCATGTAAAAGGTAATATTATTCAGCCAACCTCACTTGATTCAAAAATAAATATTTAAAGTAATATTCCCAAACATTTTTTTTCAACATTGCATAAATTTTTACAAGCGTTTTCACTTTAATATACAAGTTTTGCTTAAAGTAACGATCAACTCCTTAAAAAGTTCGTTGTTCTCATCAACCTTTTTCTCCATGTGATTGGCTATATATATTGAAGGGTTTATGCTAGCTTACTTTATTGTAAATAAATGATAGAATTTTTATGTATTTCCCTAGTATGAATTTCTTATTAGCGAGTTTCCGAACTTGTATGAACCTAAATATTGGCCATACTCATCATGTTGCCTTTGTAGGTAAATTGAAAAAAATCGCATATGTAAACAGAACGATGTTAACTGCACATAATATCAAATTACCGCTTGTCTGCTCTTCAATTCAAAAGTCTTTATCTTTTCATTTTTTTTTTTCTTTCCAGAAAGATTCAAAAGTCCTTATCAACATATCAAAATTTGAAAACAATAATACTTATCTCTATTACTAAACGCTATTAGGCGTCTTGGTCCCACATATTTTGGAATGTTTAGGGTAATGAGATAAATATGGGCTAAACATAAAAATAATAAATCAAATATATATTTATGATGTATGAAATATACCGATCTTGATTGATAAATACCTCAAATAATTGAAAGCATAATACAACAAGTGGATGAATTTGTAAGGTGCCCCAAATCCATACAAACAAATTCAATCAAATCCGTATACCAAGCCGTACCACTTTGTGTGGCCGTGAAAATAAAAAATTGACATTTCCCAATAGGCCAAACACATTATTTTCAATAATTTTTGCATAATTAAGAAAATTAGATTTATAAGACAACTGGAACTTTCCTAGAAATTCAAAGCTTGTGTTGTTTTGTAAGTAATTAAACTTTATTGACAAAAGTGTTCATGTGCATGTACTTTAATTGCTTTTAAAGGAATTCACACCCCAAGTTTTTTTATGTATTGGTTCCGCGCTTTTTGTTTTTTTTAAATATTTAGTACATATCTTCTTTCCATTTGCCACTTCAATTAATTTGGCTTTTGAAAACTTCTTTTTCTTTTCTTTTTTTCTTTCCATGTTTATGGAATTAAATATATATAGAATTGAAGAACAAATTAAAACAGTACTTTTTCATAAAGAACTATACAAGAATTTTCAAATATGAGAAACTTTTGACTTTATTATATTGCGATTCTCATGTAGTTATAAGTGATCAATGAAGATCCCCATATTTCATTTAGGATTTTAAATGAAATAAAATATTACATTAAAATCTTTACCCACTAACTGTTAAAATTACTTGGACTAGTATTAAGCTAAACTTATTTTTAAAACTAAAATTTAAAAATAATTGATTCTATAAGTCTTTTAATATATTACTAGCTATAAAATGAATTTAATATTAGACTGATTTTATATATATATATATATATATATGTCCTACAGTCATAAAGTAAGTCTAGTATCTTTTATGTAATGGGTCTATATTAATTTGAAGGTTTTTTATTGAATTTGAGTGGTGAAATTCAATTATATAAATTGGACAATTCTCTACCATGCAAAACGATGATTTATGTAGAGTTTATATATATATATATATATATACTGAACATTATAAAGTTAAATAAGAAAAACTATTCTTTGTTTTCTTGTGTGAGAAAAATATATCGAACATATATTGCAAACTATAAGGCTGTGGATCTAAATTCTTCAAGTTATATCAATTAATATATAAAGCCCTAAAATGTGGCTTTTTCTTTTTTCTTTTTATAAATCAAACCTAAGTACAGTTTGGGGCATCGTATGCTATAGCATTCGTTTTTCTTTTTATATATCAAATAAATTACATATGCCTTGAAAACTGAGTTCAATAATTTTTTGTTTTTGAAAGACCTAAGCGTTCAATAATTTATGGTGTTAATTAATTAAGTGGGTTTGGCCATCGAATCTGCCTTTTTTTTTTTTTTTTTTTACTATTTTTTACTCTAATATCAAACTCAATTACTATTTTTTAAAAAAATTTAAACTTTTGGAAGTTGCTTATTTATACTTTTTTATAACATATATCCTGCGGACCCTAAAAAAAAAAATTCTATGTATTAAGGCTTGATGATATATATATATCTTGTCAGTCTTGTCAGTCTTGATGATAACTAAGATTGTTATTCAATTATGTATATATGTATATATATATATATATATATATGCGCATCTGGATCCAAATATTTATATACCATCCAAGTTAAACAACGACGAATGATGATAGGGACATGACTTCCACTTTTAACTCCAAAAATCTTTCGTGAATTTGATTCATATATTCCAGAAAAAAAAAAAAAAAATTCATAATCGAAGGACATGGTGTGCCACTTGTAGCTGGTCTTCGTCATCATCATCTCAGTGACAACGCTAGCCATATGTACTGTTATACTCAAATATCAGCCAGACTGCAACTGCTAGCTAATAAAGAAATTAAGCCATATAAATGAGGACATCTCTCATTTTATTAAGTGAAGTGTAAGGGTACAACTGCTAAAGGTTGCCATATTAATTTTTTACATTTTTACTTTAAATTCAAATTTATCAAATTTTTTAACAGATTAACACACACACACACACATATATATATATATATACACGTATCTCATAAATATTATCGATTTAATTATTTTAGGAATACTAAATACGAGATTTTAGATATATATAAGAGATTTTAATTAAAAAAATTTAAACTGTACTATGACTTTATCCCAAAAAAGAAAAGAAAAAAAAGCTAAGCTATGATAAAAAGTTTTGAATTGCAAGTTTTGAATTTTGGTATCATTGTTTGAGTAGAGAGTAATTTACTTTAAAAAGTTTCCATGTTTAATCCTCTACTTTTTGAAACATATTTAGGGGAATGAATACATTTCATTTAGATTGCTGAAATTTTTATTATTTATAATTTAATTTTTAAAAATTTTAAAAGTACAATTAATATTTTTAAATGGATGTGGATCAAATGAAATAAGATAATTATTTTTTAAAACTTAAAAAGGGGTTAATAATATATTTTAAATCAAAAAATTAAATTGTATTTAAATTAAATTTATAAAATTAACTCTTATTGTATTTGTTTGTGGAATGTGTGCGTACAGGAAACAATAATACGTGGTCATACTGAAAGAGTTGGATAAATGTCAGCTGCGGCTGGCGTTTTGCGTTAGTGGAAGAAGAAGGTTCCTCAGGACTAAAACACCCGTACATTCATGATTGCCAAATTTCATCATTAACAAAAATCCAAGTCACTTATATATTAATTTGAAATTATATCCATCTAAAGTTCTATATACTATTTGAAAATAAAAAATAATATAATATAAAATAATATATAAAAATCAGAATATGAGGTGGGGCTTCAAAAACAGCTGCAGGTTATCCTTTTTTATTTATTTATTCTTATTATTATTATTATTTTTTTTTACCTCTTTAATTGGATATGTAGGGCCATGAAATATTTGCATAAGACAAAATCTCTTCCAAATTCAACTACCATCTACTATTCCAATATTCTCTTCATTTTAACCATAATTTGTTGCTCATCATCAACATTTTGACAAGCTCCCTTTAGGTGTGGACTGCTTATTGGATATTCAAATACATACTCTCTGCAAAAATGGCACACATATGAATAGTCTTTAGCCATTTACCATGGACCTTACATTTATATATTGTAATTTTTTTTTTTTTTTTTTTATGATACGATGCATGTCATACAATTTTAATATGACAGTTTATACTAAAATATACACTGCATCAATTTGCATTTGTCCCATAAAATTATTATACATATATATATATATATTTTATTTTTTTCCCCTTCATTTTCATAGCTTTCATAATTTGTAGTGAATCGAGATAGGTGGGCTTTTTTTCTTTTTTTTCTTTTTTTCTTTTTCTTAATCTAAAATGATAAAGCCGTTAAAAGAGGAATTATAAAGAAAAAGGAAACTGACGAAGGAATAAATCTTTTTGAACACACTGTTCAAGGCAAAACGTGAGTCACGGAAAACAAATACTACATGATTCAATAGTTTAGCTTAAATCTAGCTATAAATATTATATGCATATATATATATATACACATTAATGCATTGAATCCTTTTATAGCCAGAAGTTATAATGGAATTATATGCTGATCCATAATAAATTGACGCTATATAAAAAAAAGACGTGATTTTTTTTTCAGGAGAAAAGTAGATGTAACACAAAAAAAAAAAAAAACGATTTTTTTTTAAAAACGCTGATTTTGCATTGGTTTTGCTCCTGGTCCGCATGAAACTTCATCCGACCAGTCCTGACCATCCGACCAGTCCTGACCATAGAATCTCTTTTGATGCATTAGCTATAAATATATATGCATGTACTCGCTTTGAAGTTTTATATAACTAAAACTAAAAATATAATTGGGCAAATAACAACTTTTAATAGTTGTGTTACATATATATATATATATATATATAAATATATCAATGTATTTTCAATATAAAGAAACAATTATATAATTCAAAGAGATAAAATTTTTATAAAATATATATACCATCCCCCTTATATTTATTTAAATTAATTAGTAAACAAACGAATCAAGCTTTTATGGCAAAGATGGGAGCATCAAACTGCATGTCCACAGACTAACCAATGTCTGAGCAGATCGAAGCGTAATAATTGGACCGGGCCACCTAAATTATTTGGTTCTTTACTTCTCACGTTCACTTACTTCTTTTTCCTTTTCTTTTCTTTCGTAATAAAAAAAGAAAACAACTTCCTTTTGGGACCATGCATTGATATATTTGTGTATGTATTACAGTGGCCATGCAATTCACAAAATAATAATAATAAGGGCCATGCTACCTCTTGCCAGGATATATATATATATATATATATATGTGTGGTGTGGTCCATCTACATAAACATCCGTATTAAAATTGATATTTAAAAAAAAAAAAACGTTTGTTTTGCTATTTGTACGTAACAATAAAATCGATGCTTTTTTTAAAAAATATCGATTTTGGAATGGTCCATTATTGTAACCTCACCCTATATATATATATATATATATGAAATACAGCAATAATTAGTCCTGATTAATATTTGATCCTTGGTTTTTTCACCTTCAGAGTAACCCATCTTTTCCTTAATTAAACATGTAAATTTATATATCTAGTAAAAAAAAAATTTTGGTTAATGATGGGGGATAAACCCCAAAACAAAAAAAAAAAAAAAACAAAAAAAGTAAAGAAGAACACCTATTGGGGAAATCCCCTATACAATCAGCAAATATTAAATATGTTTAACCCTTATATATCTAGAAAAATATTATTTGGTACTAGTAAGTTTTAGAGATCTACCGTTCTAATTAAGACAATATAGCTGTTTATTTAATGATAAGTATACGTTAAATATTTTAGAAGTCTTTGTTGCTGGTTTTTTTTTGTTTTTTGGACACAAGGATTGATGAGATTTTGTATGGTTCATTTCTGTCCATCTATATATATATATATATATAGAAAGAGACAAAAGGACTTGAACAGCTAACACTTATATATATATATATATATATAAGCATATATGCAGCAGCATATTCTAACAAGGAAAATCAATAAAACATTTTTTGTTTGAAAAAAGAAAAAGTAATTACGGTGTGTGTTCAGAATACATATATATATATATATATATATATATTTTTTTTTCTCCTAGCACGGAAAAGGGAGCGTTGGTTCGGTTTAATTTGGATTTCAAATTGAATAGAACTTTTAGAAAATATATATATATATATATATATATAAAATAAAAATTGAACTGACCAAATATTCAGTTTGAAGCTTGGTCCATTAATGGATTCAAAAGTGTTTTTTGTTTTCTAAATATTTTTTAAAATTATTGTTATTTTTAATAATTTGAACTGAACTTAAACTCCTATTAGAAAAACTTGACTTAAACTAATCATCTAAAAATATATTTAATTATATAATAAACAACATAAAAAAATTAAATAATATATGTATCTTGGTTAAATTTGGATCTAAAATTAAAATTGTTCAGCATTGCAAACCAAACCAAACCCCCCACCAAAAAAAAAAGAAAAAAAGAAAAAAAGGAGAACCACTCAATCAGTTTCGTTGATTTGAGATCAGTTTTTGCCATCTTAGCAAGAACTAGAAGGAGATAAATATATATATATATATATATATATTTCACATCAACATCGTGGTGCCGTGAAATAATTAATTCACACTACTGTATGCATGGATATCCCCTTAGTTAAATGATAATCAAGACGAAATGCTTGTCAACCTCACAAAATCTTATGGATATCCAACTTTAATTGTATCTACCTGACTTTAAGAGTGGAGGTAATCCAAAAAAAAATAGAAAAATGATATCATATATTCTTCCTTAACACCAAACCTACTAACATATATCCATTTACCAAAAAAAAAAAAAAAAACCTACTAACATATAATTTTCTTCACATAAAATTATTGTAACTTTGACTAAGAATTATAATTAATTATAAGCATTTATACGTAATATATGAATTTATACCTTAATATATGCCAATCCTAGTAAAATATAATTTCCTACAATTATTATAACTTTCATCGAGAAAGTAGAAGGTGTTACGGAGATCAATGTTGAATACTTTAATGAGTCACTTTGTTAAAAAAAAAAAAAAAAAAAAAAAGACTAGAAAATTATCAATAATGCTGCCACAAATATATTAGAGCATTTTAATAATAAAATTTCGTCTTATTTTAAAAAATAATTATTTTTATTTGATTTATTTTATCTTTTTTGTTAATATATTTAAATAAAATAATATTATATCAATAATAAAAGAGAAATGAGATCATTCTCAATTCTCATTCATCAAAAAAATGAAAACAAAAAGGGTCAATTTTCTATTCTCCGTACCATTATATACCGTACCACACCCTACAAGAACTAGTTAAAACTGAAAGCAATTGGACCACCCTGTGGCAATCTCAAACAAAATTGACCCTGATATTTATATATATATGTTAGGAGATTGAAAAAAGAAATATATTTGAAGTGGAATGGAATTATTCTATATACCATTTGAAAGCCTCACTTTTTAGAATAATGGAAATAGTCAATATATATACATACAGAGAACTTGTTTTTCATTTTCGTGTGTTTGAATATATAATACAAATTTACATTTTGACAAAGACCTTTAGAAGAATTATATCTTAAAAAAAAATAAAATGAAAACACAGATTAAGTTAGCGAGTTTGAAACTTTGAATCTTATTCATTTTATTTCTAGAAGGAAAAAAGGAGAGAATAGACCCATTTCGCTGATATTTTTTGGGTTTTATTTTCATACAAGGTCTCAATCATTGAGAGGAAGATCAGAAAGAAAGATTGTTAGAAATTATACTTTATGTTAATCGTGGAAAAATCACAACCATCCAATAGAGAGGAACCCAATTGCAGGAAAATTACAAAACGTCCATGTGCCTCTGTGTACTGGTATGTCAAACAAAAATCTCCAGTACAAATATGCACAAACTGATCAACCAAGTTGGAATTTCAGTTTACCTAACAATTTTATTTTTTCACGATTTTATATATTTATTTTTTTTAGAAAGGGATCAAACATATATATATATATATATATATTAGTTGTTTTCTATTAGGTGAGATTGGATTTCTTACATTGTCCGATTAAAGCATAATTACAATACAATATTTCATCAAAGATTGTAATTAGGTCACAATTGAACAATATAAATTATCTCACATCGTTCAGTAAAATATTTTTTATACTAAATAAATGTTTGATTATAAATTAATAAATGCTTGTTGATTTTAAAAAAAAAAAACTTTTTTAAATCAAAATGGAAAAATTAAAATCTTAAACTTTTATAAAAAAGTTATACTTTGAATTTGTATGAAAAAATCAAAAAAGCATTAAATGATCAATAAAAATATTTTCTAAACTAACAACCAAACATTCACAACTTTTTTAATAAAAACTCTTCTTACATAAACTTTATAGTCAAGTGCTCTTTTCATAAGTTATATACTAAACCGCTCCTAAAACTATCCTTATTTATATAAGTAAAGATATAGTATATATTGAGAGCTAGTTGTTTGTGTAAGCTTTGTATAGACTATAGAGCTTAAACTATGCATAATTTGGAAAGCCCAGAAAAAATTGTTAATTGGTGTAGGCAAAAGACAACCCATTTTATTAAGCTCAGAAATGAGGACGCCACGTCAGGTGGACCACCATACTGACCTCTCTGCACATGCATTGTATTGGTTTTTCTTTTTTGGGTGCTAAAAACATTATGTTGAAAAAATGTCTTGCATGTGATTTAGCAAAAAGCAAAAAAAAAAAAAAAAAAAAAAAAAAGGGTTTCCAGCATGTGCATTTAAATGATACAGAAAATTATTTTATTTGGCTGGATAGTGGTTTTAATTTATTACAAGGAACAAATTATGAGTTATATCTTATATGCAATGTTAGGCATATGTACAGTATAAGCTGTCCAACAAAGTTTCAATAGATTATTTTTGTTTAAATATATATAATATTATTGGTACTATATATATATATATATATATATTTTATAGATTGCAATGATAGGTTTCAATTCTAGAAACCCAGTTAGGCATGCTGGAACTGTCCAATGAAAAAAAAAATGGAAACAAAAAAGATTAACATGAAATTTGAAATTGCTAGAACATAGCCATTTGATTATCATTAAATGGGTTTTTGTAGGCAGATTTTTCATAGATATTTTTCTAAAAACTAATAAAATATTTCCTACTAGTTGGTAATGGACGTGGTCAATGGTCAGCATGCTCTCTATCAGGTTTATCAGATAAGTCGGTCTTCCTTTTTCATGTCTTATAATAGGAAATTTCTTTTTGTTTATTAAATTCAGTCAGGAATAACAAAGTTGAGCAGACTGCACTGACTCCTTGGTTTTTGATTTTCTGTACAGAATCTTTGTCATCACAATTCACAATTAGACTGCCAGAGAGAAGCCCGAATGTCGGACAACCATATGGAAATTATATAACTTCAAAAATCCATTTTCAATATATATATATATATATATATATATTTTTTTTTTCAATAATTTTGTTTTTTTTTTTTTTTGAGAAGTAGTTTGATAATTGTCATAGGCTGTTACTTGAGTATATAAAGATTTATTTTTTAAATCATGTTTATGGGATGATAACTTATAATTTACTTGATAGCCGAAACTTAAAATTTTAATTAATAAAAATAGAAAAAAGTTTTTTTTTTAAGTTTTTATTTATTTTTTTAATCTCCTCTCTTCTAAAGTTGAAAAATGTTGTAATTCAGATATTTCTTGGATTCCAAATCGATCTAATCATTTTAAAGTTTTGTCTGCCCAAAAAAAAGGAAAAAAAAACCTATTCGAAAAGATGGGGATATGTTTGTATGTTGCTCTTTTTATTCATTTTTATCCTTTGATAGTTAAATTCCATCAACTAAGTCCTTGGAAATACCTTTTTGCAGAAAAGTCCTCAGCAATCTCTGAATTTTTAATTTGGAAAAGTTGAAAAGTTGAAAGCCCGTGAACCAGTCAACATTCTTTTACCAATCATTCTCTGGTTTTTTTTTTTTTTTTTTTTTAAATATATTTTTATTTATTTTTGTTTTTTTTAATAAAAACATATGTTATATATATATATTCTGTGTTTTACTTTTGTTAATGTCATCTTTTTTTCTTTTTTTCTTTTTTTTTGAGAAATTTATTAACGTCTTATTTAGTATTGAAATTGAACAACCTTAGACCGGTAGCTTAGACATGAAATGGACTATGTTCTATAGGCTCATAAATAAAGACCAAAGCAAATTCTTTAAGCCCGTGAACCAGTCAACATTCTTTTACCAATCATTCTCTTTTTTTTTTTCTTTTTTTTTTTTAACGTATGTATATATGTGTTTAAGCAAAAAAAGAAAACTGTCATCTTTTTTTTTTTTTTTTTTTTTTTGGGGAGAAATTTATTAATGTCTTATTTAGTATGGTAATTGAACAACCTTAGACCGGTAGCTTAGATATGAAATGGACTATGTTCTGTACGCTCATATATGAAGCCCAAAACAAGTTTAAAAATTGAGAGACATATTGATGGGCTTAAAATCAATGTTGCATTCACCAATTAGGCCCATACATCACGCGATGGGTGATCACTAATCCAAACTAATATTTTTTTAATTTATTTTAATTTTTTTGTAAGATAATTGTAATTATAAATGGATATATTATTTAAGATACAAGCAACCTAAATTTATTACCATCTAATTGTTGCTATTAAGGGCTGAAAAAGTGCTTCCAAAAATAAGTCAATCAAAATTCAAGAATAGACCACTAACCATAATCATTAAAACACTGTTTTTTTTTTTTTTTGGGGGGGTTATTAATTAAATATTTTGTTGTTTTTTTAAGGCAATAGAATTTTCTCAATGTTAAAAGAGAAGAAAAGCCATAGCTTAGGAGGGCCATTGGGATTAAAAAACGAGACTAGGATGGCCACAAGGCATAGCCAAAGCAATATAATTATGAGGTGTAAAATGTAGGAAAGCTGGAAAGCTGGAAGGAATTTATAGGTTGGAATTGTTACCGACACGACGTCGTTGTCATGCTGCTTTTTGGATCATCAAGAGGGTAGAGAGAGAGAGAGAGAGGGTTGAAAATGGTTTGGATCATTTCCACTCGGGTTCGGTCCCCTTCGTCTTTGGGAGGCTCTGAGCTTCGTACACTCAGCCACGGACATAGCCAGAGATAGCCTTAGCCTCCTCTTCTTAGCTTCGTTTTTAGCCTTTAGCGAGCGACCGAGCGAGAGAGAGAGAGAGAGATAGAGGGTTTTGTTCAAACCCTCTCCTCTCTCACCGTGCAAAATCCCCCCCATCGTTGCTCTGCAATCGATTTCTAATCCCTCTCCCTGCAAAAACTGTAAGATCTTCACCCACTTTCCTGTCTCTGTTGTCTTCTTGATTCTGTTCTTTCTTTCTCTGATCTTCATCTAATTTATTTGCCCTCAAAATTTGGGATTTGCTTTTGTTTCCTTAATTGATGTCTTCTTGGTGGATGTAAATTAGGGTTTTTCTTTTTTAATTTAATTTAATCTATTATATACCATTTCTGTTAGTGTGTAAAATTTGATCGCTTTTTAGTTTACAGTCTTCAATTGAGCTGTTTGGGTGTTTTTAGATTGTATCACTTTTCTCATCCACACTAGTCATTCCGTAGAATTGGGTAATCCACAAAAGTTTCTGTTGTCTCCCGCTTTGTTACTTTTTATATGCTCCTAGGAGAACATCTCTGCTATGTAACTCCAGATATGTTAATTTGCTAATAAGCTAGTTCCTGATATCTTAGTTTTCAATTGTTTTGATCGACTAGTAATGGTTTAACTAATAATATGGAAGTGTTTATTTATGTATTATAAAATCTGAAATGGAAAACTATACCTATTTCTTTGCCTCGCAGTGGAAAAAAGCTGGATGTCAGTATTGGCAATAGCATTCCTGCAGTGCTTGTGTCGATGTTTATGGTGATACTCTGAGAGACAGATATATTACTATATCATTTTTAGCATGCAGTGATGTGTCCTTAGTCATTCAAAATCTTGGCCAAAATGTGGAATTTCGCATCCAGTTGCATAGCTGGAAATGTTGGATTGAAGAATGACTCTTTAAAGCCAACACAATCTAGCTGTGAATGTTCTGATGACGACGTTTCCTCTGTTGTTGGCAGAGAGGAAGGACTAGAGTGTCCGATATGCTGGGAATCCTTCAACATTGTTGAAAATGTGCCTTATGTCTTATGGTGTGGACATACCCTTTGTAAAAATTGCATTCTGGGACTGCAATGGGCTGTTGTGAAATTCCCCACCCTGCCGATTCAGCTACCACTGTTTATATCTTGCCCATGGTGCAATCTGTTATCCTTCCGTCTCGTTTACAGGGGAAATCTCAGATTCCCTCGCAAGAACTACTTTCTTCTCTGGATGGTTGAAAGCATGAATGGTGATCGAGTGAAGGCTCATTCAACCTACTCCGAAGATCATCAGCCTGTTTGGCCAGTAAGTGGCAATGCATCCATGGGAAGTCAGGTTAGCCATGGTAGCCTTAGGAGGGGACAGCATATTCGTCATCCTGAACCATCGGGAGCAAATGGTCATGCCCATGTCAGCAATTACTTTACTGTGGAAAGGTTACATTCTTCCCTGCGCAAATCGCTGTTTTTCTTCATTCATTTGACAGCAAAGTTCCCATTGATCGTGATATTTCTTCTGATCGTCTTATATGCAATACCTGCTAGCGCAGCAATACTGGCTCTGTACATACTTGTCACGGTTCTGTTTGCTCTTCCATCATTTCTCATATTGTACTTTGCATATCCTAGTTTGGATTGGCTCGTGAGAGAAATTGTCACCTGAGATGCTATATGCTTCGGCCTTTTGCAAGCGTTGTTTATAGAAGTTTGCTTCTAGGCAGATGGCACCCCCTCACGTTAGTACTAGTAGTTTGAAATCCGACGACCTACCGATATCCAAACTTCCAGAAGATCTCTGTCCAAAAACCACCTTAATTTTCCTTGTCATGCATCTTGAGAGTCGATTCAGCTCGTGCAAAAGTTGGATTGGGGAATGTTCCTTTCTTGAAGTTTCACAAATACCTGATTTGTCAACAAATAGTTGTTTTTGTGGATATTCAAGTTCTCATGTGAGAATATCATTAATTCTAGGTAATTATATCAGGGATGCGTCCCATAAGTTCAAGTTCTTGTATGTATGGAGAGTGTCTAAGAAACGTATGTGCAATAAATCTATATCACAATTCCATGCCTGTTATGTAATATAATTTCAGTTGATTTTTGTTTTCTGATGCAGTTCAATTTTGGTAAGCAAATATGGTTTTATGGTTTATGCTGGCTTGTAGTTTAAGTCAGGCTCAGGTTTGTCAGCATTAGGTGCAACTATTTTTTAGCATACCCTGTCCATTGTCAGTGGAGGACTAGATTTTCCCCTTGTTTATCTTCGCTGTTATTTTAGTAAATATTTCTTTTTGGATCGAGACTAGAGATTTAACTTCCGAAGTTGGAATCTATTCGGATGGCACATATATGTTGTAGAATCAAACAATCATGAAAAGAAGCTGTATTGATGATTGTGTTCTTGCATGGATATTGTTCTCGTTTCGTCCAAGATCGAATGGGCAGTGCAGTTTTCTGGATGCGCACCAAGTGCAACGAAGATTCGGTGCATTTACAGTGGCGTTATGCCCGGATGAAATGTTTATTGTTTAAGATCAAATTTTGACAAATTTATAGTTAATTGAACTGGATAGAGTGCCTGATGCAGTAGACCACCAAAAAATGAAAAACGAAAACCTGATAAACAGTACAATGATGTACAGCATGCTGTTATCAAATTGCAAATAGGCCATCGAATGGATAAATAATGGCGTACCCAAAAACTAAAATGTATATAAATGCATGGACACGAATGTTGCTCATAAAGGCAAATTTTGATATTCTTTAAGTTACTTTCACAATCATATATATAAAAATTGAATCATGTTGTCATAATCGTTTAAATCCATAGAGATCGAAGGCACTGAATTTGATAAGAAATCTTGAACCTGGTATTCCATAAGGTTCTCGGCTTTACTACTTTCTCTCTCCGGTGGTTTTTACTTGCTCCAACATCCACAAATTAATCAAAAATATTTTTAAATCCATGTCAGACCAAGTAGACCTCCACGTGTCAAAAACATATCCTCGAATTGCAAGCCTCTGGTTTCTATTATGTAGCCAATCCCACTCAAGTGGCGGGTTAATCGTAAAGAAGCAAAGCTTCTGAAAAATGGCGGCAACTGTTGCCTTTTCTTCCCCTAAATCAACCATTTTGCAAAATCCAATCTTTCCGAGAGACCCAACTTGTAAGTTTTTTGGTGGGTCGTTGAAGGGTCTTTGCTTACAGCAGAGTCCAAGGAGCAAAAGTAGAGATGGAATCGGTTTGGTCGTTGCCTCAGCAAATCCAACCGTCACGACCAGCAACAGTAACAGCACTTCTGACAGGTTTTACTTTAATTTCACTGGCTTCCCGTTCCCTCTTGGTCCTTTCCTTAAGAGGCGCACTATTAGGAAGGAGGTCAACTTCTTCACCCTAGTCCTTTTACCTTTTTCTTTGATCTTAACGTGTCTTGAAGTGGGTTTTTTCTTTTGGTGGATTAATAATTTTTCTTTTGGCTGTTCACAAAATTTTCTTACTTTTTGTATGTTTGTGTATATTCTCATATGCTGGATTGATTGAGTAGAGGAATAGTTCGATCATGGAGTGTAAAAGGCAATTTCATTTTGAAGGACCGAAAAGCAATCATTTTGTGTGGTTAAAGTAGCTAGAGGTTCTGCTTCATTAAACTAACTTTTCGTTTTATTTCTTTTTATATGCCCTCAGGCTGTGAAAGGCAGTATATGGTTATTTGAACAAGAGCAAGCATTAGGCTTCAGTAGTGTCTCAACGAACATTAGAATGACAGTCATCAAACTCAAATCTGGTGGATTATGGATCCATGCACCCATTGCTCCAACCAAGGAATGCATTCAGGTTCCATTTTGTCTTCCAGTTCTACTCACTTATAGTATGCTTCAATTGAAATCTTAAAATTAAATTTGTGTATGTGTTTCTAGAATTTAAAATTGTATATTCTGAGTTATATTTATATATATATATATATATTTTTTTTTTTCAAATGACTATGTATTGATTCCATACTTGTATGTACCGACTACCTTTTTTTTTATTATTATTTTTTTAATTGATTCCATGTAATCATTTTGGGGATTGGACTGACGTAATCATTTTTTGTATTTGTTTATCGAGTCACTATTTTTGCCCAATGATATCGTATAGCAAGATTGTATCACTTATATGGTTGTCATTGCTTTATTTACACAGGGCTTCCAATTCAAAAGAAATAGAAGAGTTTCTTTTTCTTCCTCTAATTAAAAGCAATAAAATGACTTTCTTAATACTGTTCAGAAGTTGTGCTGAGTGGTAGACCCTTTAAATGGTTTGGATTGAAAAGTTGTTGGACAAGTCAATCATCCATGTTTATGGATATATACCATGCCTCATACAGTATTTCAACTTCATTCTTGCTTTTGTAATCTATTTCATTACATTTTACAAACTGTGTATTTGGTTCTTTTATTGATCTATGATGCTTTGTTTTATATAATCTTGTTTAATGCCAGCTTGTAGAAGAGCTAGGGGCTCCGGTAGAATACATTGTTCTGCCTACATTTGCATATGAGCATAAAATATTTGTTGGCCCATTTTCTAGAAAGTTCCCTCGGGCTCAGGTATGGGTTGCACCTAGGCAATGGAGTTGGCCCTTGAATTTGCCTCTGGCATTTTTCGGGATCTTCCGTGCAAAAACCTTACAAGATGAGGATTTTACCACCCCATGGGCTGATGAGATTGAACAGAAAATTCTAAGTTCACCAGAAGTTGGTAATATAAATTCCTTATGCACTAATTTAACATTATGCTTTTGAGAAATGTGAAGCGAAAACCTTTTGCTTGTGCATCTTTCAGGTATTGGACCATATGTGGAGGTAGCTTTCTATCATAAACGTTCAAGAACGTTACTGGTAACTGATGCTGTAATATTTGTTCCAAGGCAACCGCCTGAGTGTATTAGTAAAGAATCCTTGTTAGCATCTGCAAAGAATGGTTTGGCTGTAAAAATTCTTAGTAAAGGAAAAGAAGTCCCAAAGGAACCTGTAGTTGACAACAAGCTGAACCGTCAAAAAGGTCAGTTCTTCACTCTTAGTTCCAATAAGAAAGTCTTTTCAAGTAAATTTTATTTATAATGCTGGGGTAATTCAAGGAATGAGCATATTTATATTATAAATAGATTAAGCAATATTTATTTTTGGTGCAGGGTGGGAAAGAATGGTTCTCCAAATCTTATTTCTTGGTCCATCAAATCTGTTGGAACCCAATGCTAGCTTTGCTCAGATGTCACAGAAGCTGATTGTTTCTCCCATTGTAAAGACATTAGTCTTCAGCAAAGTTCCTGAAAAGGTAACTAAACCAATCCGATGAATATAATTTTGTTGAACAATTAAACAGAGTAATCAATTTTGGCTCCTTTTTTCAGTGTGGTAGCTAATCATATTGGCAATGAACCCAGCCTGATTAGCTGCACTTTTTAATTTGAGTATTCATTTTGTCTCTTCTTTAGTTATGGGTGTATGGCACCAAACAATGATGTCAAACCACAGCATTTATTAATTTTAAAAAAAAAATAATTTTCTTGTGTGAAACAATCAGATCTTTGTTTTGGATCTTGATGATGTACATTTAGCTGTATATGGTTGAAACAGGTCGAAGAATGTTTCACAAAATGATGTTAGATGACCCTTGCATGTGTTTGCATGAGCTCACAACAAATTTTAGTACTTGAAGCGAACTTCAGTATTACAATTAGAAGTCTAAAAGTGGAAAATCTTCTGTTCTTGTTGACATTTCAGGTGAGGGATTGGATCGACAGTATTGTACGGGACTGGAGGTTCAAGAGGATAATCCCTGCTCATTTTGCTGCTCCAGTTAATGCAAGCAGGTCTGATTTCTTAGCTGCATTTGCTTTCCTGGATGATCTTTTGGGTGAGCGGTATGTCACTCGGCCTACACTGTCTCTTTTCTTCACCTCACTCATGGGGAAAGCTGCCAGTTACTTCCCTCCAGATGACATGAAAACCCTATCATCCCTTGACCAGTTTTTAGTCTCAGTGGGAGCTGTGAAGAAAACTGTATCAGGCAGGAAACAATGACGACGTGACATGGACAAATTTTCCCACCGATCAATTTTTCACAAAGTAAAATTTGTAACACCTGTATATCTTAGGCTACAATGAAAGTTGGTTCACCATGATTTTGTTCTCCACCTTTGAAAAAAAAAAAAAAAAAAAAAAAATTGCATCAGCTGATCTGTATAAAACATTATTCACATAGAAAAGTAAAGACGCAATAGAAAGTTCTCTTATAGTGTTTTGCTTGGAAATGGAGATTCTTCATTCTCTGGTCCTTTTACTCCATGGTTTTTACCAAGCAAGCAAAGAATAAAGGTAGTTGCAGGGAGCCCTACATGGGTCTTTCGTGGTAGATGCCAGGCTTTATTTTTCATGCTACAACTCTCAGAAAAGATAAAAAAGATAACATAAAAAAACAAAAACTCAAAGATATGCTTAATTTCTACAGCTCACAGCAGCATTTAGATAAACCATGTAAGAGATTAAAATTCCCTTATTAATCTGCAGACACAGAGTAGGGGTTTGTTTTCCTATTAAATCTCCAAAATTTTCTCAAACAGCTAGCTTGTCAATGTCATCATGGTTGCAGAAAAGTGACATCATTCTTTTCTTTATCAAATCCATACTAATTTCCTGCTATTAGTGTCTTACAGACTATTTATCACAGATGGTTGTAAATTAGGTTGAGGTTAGCCATTAACATAGGTGAGCCAGTTATCTGCCATGGCCATGGGGTCCAAAAACAGTACGTTTTCAAGGCAAGAAACTGATACAAAACCAGTCGTATATATCTCTATTTAAGATATAAAAAAATAAATGGAAGATCTTGTCTATGTCAATGGAAAAAACTATTTCCATGTAATCAATTAATTTGATGATCATTTAAGCATGTTTAGTAAGAGAAAGAAATCATACAGTACGTAGAATAACATATTGACATCCTTGTTAAGTTTTTGACCATAAGAGAAAACCTACTCTTTGGTTGGAAGGTCACCTCCTCAACTAAAGCCTGCTACCAACTATATTATTCATTCACATTTTATTTTTTTTGCCCCCAAAAAAACCACCCACGCGCAGCCACATGCAAAAGAGAAAAAGGAAGAAGATAGAAAACAAAAAATATTTTAATCTATTTTTCTTGTTGCCCTGAACTTTACATTTTTTCTTTTTCTTTTTTTGGGGGGAAAAATTGGACTTTGTTTTGTAGGACATGCCCTGCAATATCTGAAAAAACTCTAAAGCAGATAGAGAATCCAAGGTCACTTATTTTTATTTTTATTTTTTGCCATTACTTTACTCTCTCTCTCTCTTTCTCTTTTTTTTTATTTATTTATTTTTTATGGGCATTTTATGTGCCAGTTTGGCCATGAATCTTTGTCAAAGCCTTGAGGCATGCTTCCCATATAGTGATTCAACCACCAACTTTTGGTTCCTCCATTATGGTGTATGATTAAGAAGCAGAGCTACTTTTTCTCCCCCACAATGGAAGCTCAAATCCAAAACCCCTTTGGAAAACCAAAAAAAAAAAAAATTGGTCATCCTCATCCTCATCCTCATCCTCATCCTCCAAGTCTGTTATGAAACAGCACTCCATAACACCTTTTTCTTTCTTTTGTACAATTTTCTGTCTGCAACACCTTTTTCTTGGTTGGTGGGAAAGATAGGCCAAATTTTGCTAAGAAAATCATTATTCATTAATAAAGGGGAAAAAAAAAAATACTTCCCATGTTGTTTTTTTGTTTTTTTGGGTAGCTATAATTATCCTAATTTGATTAGAGGTCTAATTTTTATTTCTTTCAACTACAATTTTTTTGAGTTTTCTTATTCAAATAAAAATATATTATGACTCGAAATAGTAGTATGATACTGAGTCCACGTCGTTTGTTTGTTCATTTTTTTTTATTCTTTTCCACATTATATTAAAAAAGTTATAAACATGAAAACATCATCACTGGTATAATTTGAATTTTCTTTCGTCAAAAAAGGAAAAAAAAAAAATATATATATATATATATATATAT
Organism: Ziziphus jujuba; assembly: GCF_031755915.1. NCBI lineage: Eukaryota > Viridiplantae > Streptophyta > Magnoliopsida > Rosales > Rhamnaceae > Ziziphus > Ziziphus jujuba. The sequence goes on along the minus strand of NC_083382.1, from coordinate 29,506,758 downwards.
ATAAACAGAGTTTGATTTGCTTAATAAAATAAATAATCAAGTACCTGCTAAAGAAATCTACCATTATCATCATTCATCAGAATTAAAAAAGTCAACAAATTATACCTGTTTCCTGGAACATTAGAAAATTGAATAGCATCTTCAGAACCGAACCGACCCACATAAACAAATCCAAACTTTGATTAAATAGTAATTTTTTTTAATAAAAAAACATTATCAAGAATCTGGTACATGCTTCTTTCTATGAAACTATATGATCAGATCTTCATTTAAAAAAAGTTCATACAATAATTTTTCTTTTTCTTTTTCTGATTCTTTTTTTTTTATTTGATAATATATGAATTAGGAATTATTTTAGATTCCCACGCGCCAGAAAAGAGAGGAATGCTGAACATTTTGTTTTTATTCATATAGGACATAAATCATATATCAAAAATACAACAAAATAAATAAATAAAAGGACAACCAATTAAAAGTCTTAGTTTGGTTGCAACTAATAATTATTATAAAATGGCCCATCTTCTCAAATATATATTCATTTCATATTTCCCATGGTTGTTGAGACTACAAATCTATAATTGCAGAAAGCTTCCTGTGCTTATCTCTAAAAAATGGCCTTTCTCAAGAAAATTCATTTAAAAAAAAAAATTGCTAAACTGCTCTGCCAAACCACATGGTTTTTCGTTTTTTTTTTTATTATAACATTTTAAACATCTTTTACTTGTTAATTGAAAAGAACTTGGTAGAATATTATTGGTTTAGTAACACCTAACTTAAATAAACAATATGACAAAATCCCCAGTCAATTAGCAAATTGCAAAAATGTAAGAAAGACCTTAAGCATCATTTTCTCTTTCAATTTTTATGTAATTAAGGCATAATTTATATTGAGGAATTGCCTTTTGAAACAGGCAATCGGAGATGATCCATTGTACAAAATCGATGACACCATTATTATTTATTTAAACTAAAGAAGCAAGACATATGGATTTTTGATGCATTTTTAGGATTCAGAAGAGACCCTTCAATACTTTTAAAGTTTAAAAGATTAAGTTACAATGAGAAATTTCAATCAATTATTTAACTTTTGAAAGCAAGTACATTTAAAAGAGTATTTGTTAATAATTTTCATTTATTTGGTATTGTAAAAAAAAAAAAAAAAGAAAAAAAAGTATATACTTGTCCAATAAATTATGATAAAAAGATAGAAATGAGGTGTTCTGTATTAGTCTTTATTATTATTATTGCTGTTATTTTGTTATCAATAAAGAAAAAGAAAGCAAAGCACAAGGATCTTTGATGATACCAATTTGATGAGTTCTTTCTAGGAAAGGGTCACACCGCATAAATGGATGTTAAGATGTTTCTTTCTATGTTTTCAAAATCTAGGTTTATTTATCATATAATAATACCAAGAATAACATAGCACATTCAACCATTAAAAAATATATATATAAAATCTTTTTCAAAAATAAATTTCATTTATAGTATTAAATTATATTTATGTAGAGAATTGACTTTTTTACTTCTAAATCCAAGTATACCAAATTGCAAAAAAAATAAAATAAAATAAAAAATCCAATATTCAATAAATTAATGATATAACTATGAAAATAACATTTTTTTTTATCAGTATGAAAATAACAATTGTTGAGGGATCTATTTCAATACAATTTTCATTATTAATATCTTAAAGGCATTACCTTTAAATAAATATATTTTGTATTTTTGAAAATTTCCACTCCCTTGCTCAAATTTAAATGAGGTACATTATGCTATAAAAAATTTGATTGACTTATTTTAAATAAAACTGGATATATTAAGATGCAAATTTCTATGTCAATAATATATACAAATATATATATATTATTTGGCAAACTTTATGAAATATAAAAGTATATATATTTTTATGAAATTCAGAGTCTAGGCACCTCAATGATAGATGGTGATCGCATCAATGTAAAGCCACTTTAGATAAACACATAAAAAAAAAAAAAAGATAAACACATAAAAAGTAAAAAATTCACTTTTCTTTTCTTTAAAAAAAAAAAAAAACATTTCCTTGAACATTTTTAACCTGTAAAAGAAAGAAAGTGCATCTGTAAGAATCCACAAAGGTGAATATAATTTAATACTAGATAGAGGGACCATTTAGAAAATTATCACGTTTATTTTTTAAAAAAATCTGCAACACATTAATGACTGAAAATCATACAAAAAATAAGTAATTTATCTAAGAACAATAAAATGATATTACTTATTAATTAATAAAGATTTGGCAAACATCTTTAAATTATACTTCGATTAAAAAAAATATCTTTTAAATTAAACATATAGAAAATTTCTTCAAAGAGGATCACAATTGAGAGATATTATACAAAAAATTTCTACCAAATTTGCTCATTTATTACATGAAAAGTTCCCACCTTTTTTTAAAAAAAAAAATTAATGATTATTTGTTAATTTCAAAATTAAAGGGAAACGATATTTTCCTACCAAAAAGGCCTAACCCCTCATATATGCAATAAATCCAAACTTTATTGGCAACAATATGAAAAAATAAAAATATAAATACTTCTTTTTTAGTCCCATTCTGAGTTTTGTTGTCCCAAAAAAAAAAAAAAAAACCAAAAAAAACTTTAAAAAAAAAAAAACCGAATAACAAAATTTCATCCGGTTTTTGTTTTCGATGATGGGTCCCACCCCAGTTTTCTCACACTTTCTCTCTCATTTTCTTGGATTCTGTAACAAACGCGCAAAAAGCAGAGAGAGAGAGAGAGAGAGAGAGAGAGAGAGAGGCCCAGCGGACCATAAAATAAAATAAAATGAAAAAACTACAAACAGTTTTTTGCTTGCACGATCTCTGAAGCAAAATCTTTGCACGGAAAAATATAGCAAAATAGAGTGGCCCTCACTCACACACACACACACACCACCCTCTCCTTCTTCCAACGGACTTCGGCTTCCTGTTTTCTCTATCCTTTTTTTTTTTTGTGGTTAAGCACACACATTTAGCAGCAGAACTCTAAAAGGGTATGCTTCCGTTTTCTCAATCCAATATTTAATAACTACACCCCCCCCGGCGGCCCTTTTTATTGTTTTTCCCACAGATATATGAGTTGGGTTGTTTTCCTTTTCCATGTTTTTCAAATAGTTTCCCTGAAAATTTTGTTTTTTTCTTTCTTTATTCATTTTTTGTTACTGGGCTTTTGGTGCAAAGAAAAAAGCTTTTTTTTTTTTTTTTTTTTTCCCTTTGAGCTCTCGATTTGGGTTTCTCGTCGTTGTTCTGGTATTTTTCGGTGTGTTTTTGTAACTTGTATTGTCTATATCCCTGTGTTGGAATTGAGTTTTGTTTATGGAATAATTATTTTCCAAATTTGTTCTTCAAAGATTGCTTAATCTTGACGATAGCCATGGTAAAAAAAAAAAAAAAAAAAAAATTGTCGAAGTTCCTTTTATACGTTAAATGTCAATTTTGGTTTTGCCATATTTCCATTGGTTAATGTGTCCTACCGATGTGAATGTTATAGCTTTTTTAGATTGCTTGCTTAATTAGATTTGGGAGTTACCCTTTCTTGGAGTTATACTTGTTTTGCCTCTTTAATGCGATCCAGGATCACCTGCTTTTGGCCTTTTTTTTTTTTTTTTTTTTTTTTTTTGTTTCCTATAATCTGTTCAAAGAATTTTCCTTTTCCTGGGTATTTTATTCTCTAACTGTACAGGAATTTGATGATATATTTGTCTCTTGTAGAAAAGGTAGCCTTGTTTCTCCATAAGCTAATTATCTGTTTAATCTAATAAAAGAAGCATATTAGCTAATTATCTGTTTAATCTAATAAAAGAAGCATGTTAGCAAATTATCTGTTTAATCTAATAAAAGAAGCATATTGATGTAAATATGTCGGTCTGTTAATAGCTTAGCATACACAACTATCAACTGTGATGGATCTACCTGGTCATCGCTCAAGAGTGAGGAAGTATTGATGAGGTTTTATTGATATGAGTTTTCATAAGTTCGGTTGCCATTGGCAATCAGTTGATCAATTGATATGAGTTCTCAGATATCATCTGATAATCTTGTTAACCTATATATATATATATATATATATTACTGTTTCTTTGTTGGTTTCTTCTTGCTCCTTTATAATTATGTCGGATGTGTTTTATTCATTTCCTAGTTGGTGAAATTTAAGAAGATAGGACGAAAAGAAAGTTTTAAATGAAAGAGATGTGATTAAGTCATCTTTAATCCTTCAATCAGTGAGACATTAATTTAACTGTTTGCTTTGATATTTGTTGTGCCAGTGATGATTGTATATATTTCTCATGAATGATGCTGATTCTGGCTAAATTCAAAAGCAATAAAATAAAGCAGGAAATTTGTCTTTATGAACAAAATTCTGAAAATCTCTAATCTTCGGATTGGAAAGCTTGTATATTGTTCTCGAAATTCATAATTTTTTTTACTTATTATTGTTTTTTGATTTCTAATCTCCATCAAAGTATACTTGTTTAAGTAATGACAGCATTTGTTTCCTTAAATTTTTCATTGATCTGAAATAATATATGAAATACTCATTTTTTATTTATTTATTTTTCTTTCTTTATCAGGTAGAAGATCTTGTTAAAATCATCCCTGTTTGGAGCTAGCTGCAATTCACATTGGTCTTCTTGCTTTGGTATTTACTACCTTTGAAATATGTGTGTGTTGTTGTAGCTGTTTATTTTCATTGTTAATTGTGCCTGTTGTATGACTTCGTAGCTCAGCTTTACCGAAGTTTTATTCTCTTTCAGGGTTGTCTCCTCTGAATTTTGATTGATTTATCTTATTCCTTTTTGGTGGCCGAGGAGAGTATCAATTTACCAATGGCCAAAGAAATAAGTAAGCTAGATGAGGGTAATTCAAGAAGAAACTCGACAGGAAAACCAATGTTGTCAAAAAGTAGTGAAATTGTTCCTCATTACCTTAGAGCTTCTACTGGATCTTGTCATGATTTTTGTAAGTATGGGAGGGCACATGCATTTGAGGAGAAGGAAAGACAACCTATAAAGAAAGGAATCACCATGAAATCAAATGACAGCCAAAACCTGGTTGAGACTGTTGTTTCTACGGGGAGGAAAAAGGAATCTGTAGTTAAGCACAAACATTCACCTGATTCAGAAGCACATCAACTTAATAGCACTAACGTCAAGATGCAGCAAATATTGACAAAATCACTTGACAACCTGAGCTCTGTAGGGAGTGATTTTCAGGCAGAGAGGAAGAAGACACCATTGTCCAAGCTCAAAGCTTCTCCCACTTCAAAGACCCAAATTTTTAATGCCTCTAACTTCGATAAGCAGCAAATGTTGACAAAATCACTTGACAACCTGAATTCTGTAGGGAGTGATGTTCGGGCAGAGAGGAAGAAGACACCATTGGCCAATCTTAAAGCTTCATCCATTTCAAAGCCCCATATATTTTGTACCCCTAACATCAACAAGCAGCCAATGTTGAGACAACCACTTGACAACCAGATTTCTGCTAGGAATGTTGGTCTGGCAGAGAGGAAGAAGACATCTTTGGCAAATCTCAAAGCTTCACCATCTTCAAAGCCGCATGTATATGATACCGCTAGAACCATAAAGCAGGAAGTGTCATCACCTACCGAAAAGCTGGAGATCTCTTCATGGCAAGGCTTGTCAAAAGCTAAGAAGAAAAACTTGTCTGCAAAATCTTCTACTTCTCTTAAGCCCAAATCTGTGACTGCGAAAAAAATGTCATCTGCAGACTCCTCAGGAGGTTTAAATGGAAACAGTGATGTGAAGATGAGTAAGGGGACAGGTATCTCTAAAGTGCTTGTAAAGGAAGTTTTGACATCTCCAACAGGCTTAGTGTCCCCCAAACATTCTGTCGGCAGAGTTTCAAGCTCAAATTCAAGGAAGCACTGGAACCTGAAAAAAGTCATTTCTCCTCTGAGTCAGAACAAGATAAAGAGGCCTGAACCTAAGCAACCCAAGAATGATGAAGTCCAGGAAAAAACTTTGTATGTCATCAAGATGGAAACTGAAAGCAAAACTTTAGAATCTGATCGATATGAAAATTGTGCAATCGAATCACTACCACCTCCTCCATCATCATCTCCCAAGTCTTCATCCCTTCTGAACTCTCCATCATTTTCATCCAATGAAGATGAGGATGATCAAGAGGGGTCTGAATATACCAGTGAATCGGATTTTGACTCTTCCACTGAAGACAATGAAATGGAACATGCCGGAGATGCAGAGACTGTGGATGAAGATGTGAAAAGGATGGAGAAAAAGTCTGGGATGATTTGTAATGAAGATAAGGATTGCCAGTCTTCAAAATTAAAGTTCAGGAGGGGAAAGGTAGTTGACATGCAATCTGAGAATAATGGTCCAAGGAGGCTCAAATTTAGGAGAGGAAGAGTGTTAGGGGAGAACCCAAATGTCAAACCTGATGCTCGAAGGCGAAGCTTTAAGAGGAGAGATGGAGTTGATGACAATCGTACTGAAACTAATCCAGAAACAGTCGTTTTGAAGCATCAAGATGTGCAGGGGAAGAAAGAAGAACAGGGTTTGTTTAACAATGTCATCGAAGAAACAGCAAGCAAACTCGTTGAAACACGGAAGAGCAAGGTTAAGGCCTTGGTGGGTGCTTTTGAAACAGTGATCTCGCTCCAAGATAGCAAACCTTCCGCAAACACAGTCACTTGAGTTTAATTGTAATTTTCCTTGCCGTTAACATTTCATTGGTTTTTTTTTTTTTTTTTTTTTTTTTTTTTTGGGGTTCTTTTTTCTTTTTGGTCCTGAGAAAATAGCAAAATAAACCTAAGCTTGTATCGGAAAAATTATAGTAAACAAGCTTTTGGCACTGCAGAAATGTAAAGATAGGATGCTTGTGTTTGGTTTTAAGCCTGCATGTAGAGTTGAATGGAAGTCATGGGTGTACTGATCTTGACATGCTTCTTATATAACTCTGGAGGGTAGCATCTTCTTGCTTCCCTTCAAAAAAACATGAAAAGGTTTGATTTTGATTGTCTTTGTCAATAAAACATATGAACTCATGAATTCATTTTGTACTTTTGAGCAGGAAACCCCCCCCCCCCCCCCCCCCCCCAAAAAAAAAAAAAAAAACTACAGAGCTTAAAGAGTTGGCCAATTGTAATATCTCCCTTTTTGGTAAAAATGAAGGGTGATTGCAACATTAGTTCGTTGGCCTTTGCTTTTCCCCTTTCAATGCGGTGAGTGAGTCATGCTTTTATCTGCTTGTTTATTTGTTCGGGTATACTCTCTATTTGGGTTCGTAATCTCCATGTATTTTGTAATGACCTTAAAGGGGAAAACGTGAAGAAAATAGTATCCATTATTTGTCAAATTTTATAGGTTATATTGGCGGTTTTCTTTTATGCATTCAAATGCCAACTACGATATATTGCAGGGGGGAAAAAAAATAAAAAAAAATAAAAAAAACTTCTTGACTTTTACATGTCAAAATCTTACGATTCATATGGAAAACAAAATGTAATCTAATACTCCACAACCTGAGGTCGTTTTTGTTATTTCGGAATCATTCTTTGTTGGAGCTTGTTTAGATGGGTTGGATGAAGATTTACACATAACATATTTGATCCCCTCTTTTTGGGAATGGATTTGGCCATTCTTGATCACCACCTTGACCTTATGTTCCTCAAATCCTCTTTTAAGACTTTTAATCCTGCCTCGCCCTCTTAAAAAGGAAATCCAAAGAACACCCTCAGGCATAAATTCAAGATTATTGGATGCCTTCTTAGAGCATCCACAGGCCTTTCACCGTAAGGCAAGGGCATTATCGGGTGTCAATATGTAAATGTAGTGTTTATAGTTTTTCAAGTGGTTTGAGAGGATAGGGGTAGGAAGTTTGTCTGGCTGCCATAGAAAACGATTTCTAGCTAGAGGTTCAATTCTTGGACTATATATATATACGAAAATTTTATAATGAGGACGGTTCGCATGAGGACCACAGTATTAGTGACGGTTTTTTATAGTATTAACGATGGTTTTTTAGAAAATCATCACCAATACTATGAAAAACTGTCACCAATATTATGGTTCGCATGAGAACCGTCCGCACCATACACGGATTTGTATATATATATATATATATATGTATTAATTAATTTCTTATAAAAAAAACCTCTCTACTTTGTTGACTGGAATTTTGTAATATCACCTAAACCTTTTATAATGTTTTTCCTGTTTTTCTTTACTTGTCATGAGTCTTTCATCATTGAAAGAAAGAAAAAAAAAAACAGAAAAAAAAGACAAAAGAAAAAGACTGCCCCATAATATTAATTATGGATAAATACTTTGGCCTACGACATAATTGCAATGAATGTGTAGTGTCAATAACTTTTTGGTTTTAGATAGGCTTAATTAATTATCTTTTTATATATACATTCATAAAATCGTGGGTTTACAACATTATACCCCCTCCCCATTAGATTAGGTATTGTTGATTTTACCATCCAAAGCCAACTCAAAACACAAAGCCAATCTCTTCTTACTTCACATCTTTCTCCTTCAAATTTTGGTACTGAGAGCTCTCCTCCATTATGGTAGTGTCTCAAAATCTAGAGTTTTAAAAACTAAAAATATCTACACTATTTAAGTTATTTTTTTGGTAAACTCTAAGACTCTAGAGAGTTGTTTTACTCATGAACAACAACGCCTATAATTTTCCATCTTATTACAATCTCTTTTTATTTATTTATTTATTTTTTTCTCTAGTTGAGAATATCTAGAAATAAAATATATAGTTTTTATTTTTTTCCTTAATTCCATAATCATTATAATTTTCTTAACCCAATGCATTTTTTTTTCTAAAAAAAATAGTAATTAGGAAAAATTAAAGAGCTGCCACGTGGAGTCCCGATGTAGTAATACGGCTGACGTGGACACAAAAGTTTGAACAGAAACAGTAAAAACTTAAAAAAAAAAAAAAAAAAAACCCAATGGAGGGATTGGGGGCGAATTTTTCACTGTTCTGAGCTTTGTCGTGTTCCGACTTCCAAAGACATTGTAACTAAAAAGACAAACTCGTCCCCACTTTGGCCGTTTTCAGGACGACACATGCACGCTATGGACGCGTGTCATGATATTACTTGTCCTTTCTCTACAAGAAGCTTAATTGACGTTCGTTGGGATTTTCCCACAATTTAATTATATATTTTTTTTCTTCTTCCATATGGAACCCAGACACATACCTTCCCTTCTCTTTCTTAGCCCCCCATTCCTCTCCGCGTCTGCTATCAGTGTCTCTGTGACTCTCTCTGTGTTTTTTTTTTGGCTTGACGAAATTGCCCCCGATAGAGACTGAAATTCCCAATTCTTTCTTGCATGTCTAAATTTTGTTCCTTTTCTTTTCTAATCGTTTTGGTTTGATTTTGTTTGTGGGTTTTTCATTTTCTCCTCCTCTTAGGTTGAAACGAAACCTTAATTCTGTGTTCCTGTTTGTTTCTTTTTGGTTTTTGCAGAGTTGGGTTTTGTAAGGTTTCAGGACTATGTGAAATAGGAAGCTGAGAGGTGAGAAATTGGGGTCCTGATTTTTCCAGTTTACTTCGATCTAGTTATCTTTTCAGTGTCTTTTGCTTTGCGGTTTTGGGTGGCTTTGATATGGGCTAGGGTTTTTGGGGATTCTTAATCTTACCTCTTTGATGCTCGTTTTGTGAAATCAAGAGAAGAATTAATGTTGGTTCTGTTTAGATTTAGGTATTTGGTCGAGATTTTAGTCGATTTTTTGCTTAAATAGTTTGAACATTGATGTTGGTGGCTTCGTGGATCTGAGATTTTGGAAGTAATTGACATGCTTTTAGAAAATGGAGGAAAAGTTTGTTGCTTTAAGATAGATTTTTAGGAATTTGAATACTTATCGGATTGAGATCATCTAGTTTGTAGCTTCTAAAACCACAAATTGGATAGTTTCAATGGTTTTATTTAAGTGAATCATAGTTTAGGATTTTAATCTTGGTTTTGAAAATTTTTTTTATGATCTATTTCATTAGTATAAAGTGGTTACTAGAAATCTGAGATATACTTTTTGCTGTAAGCATATGTGCAACAGGGCTTTGTAACCATTGTATATGTCCATCTTCTTAGGTGGAGACAATGATTCTTACAAAGCAGTATCGTTGTATCCACTCAACAAGCTGTCAATGCACGAAAGGGCATCTTAGCGAAGATGTGGTATTTCTAGTGTTCCAACAATTGAATTGGAATCCGAAGATGATTGCTACTCTTTCATGTGTGTGCAAATGGTTTGATGATCTTGCTAAGCGAGTGCTATGGAAGGAATTTTGCCGAACTAGAGCACCAAAGATGATGCTTGATCTGCAGTCTAGTGGGAGTCACAGTGTAGATGGTAACTGGAGGGCACTAGGGAAGCTGCTTATATACTGTTCCGGATGTAAGAAGGGTGGCCTATTTAATAGCATCCAAATCCCTGGTCACTTCGTTTATAGGACTAGATTCTCCAGGACATCAGGAAAGAGCTTTCTACTGCCACAATGCAGAACTGATGTTTTATATGTTTCTGATCCTTGCGAACATCTTGACCAAGGAGAGGAAGGGGATGTTGGCTTTTTCCGTGGAGTTTTCAAGTCATTTTCGACGTCAAAGGTTCGACAGATGCTGATTAAGAGGGGGGCCAAGCTTCATCCCACAGAAGTATGCCCTTACTGTAAGGCAAAGTTGTGGAGCATGCTGCAAGCCAAAATGATACCTCAGAGTGCCAGCTGTAGGTTGGTTGCTTATGAGGATTGCGTTGAGTATTATGTTTGCCTCAATGGACACGTCCTTGGAATCTGCACCCTCTTACCTTTGTCTGATTCAGAAGAGGCATCTGAATTCGAGTGATAAAGGGTAGAAACAGGTACACTATTGCAATATGAACTTTGATTTATGTTCTGAGACTGAGAGAAACTGTAGTGAAACTTTGGGTAGATTCTCTCGTTTTTTTTGTCATAGATGGAAATTCCTAGTTACCTCTCTTGGTTTGTAGCAATCAAAATAAAATCTTTTACATGGGGCTCATTGCACATTTGTCCTGCCGCAGGTGCCTTCATGGAGGCTTTGCAGTGGCAGTAACATGAAAATTCAATTCACACCTCGTGCATGAGTAGAAACTTTAGATTATGAACTTGGCACCCATGGTTGTTGTTTTTGAGTAACTTTAGGATAACATGACCTTACCACGGTGCTACATCCTATCTTTGATTTTTAAATATGCATCATAATTATTTTTAACCTGTTATACACTTATTATAAGATACATGACATAGGTCAATACTTTATACGTTTTTTTTTTTCGAAAAATTCATATCTTAATCAACGTTTTCTGTACAGATTTACCCTGTGCATTTTATGAACTTATTGCTCTTGTGTTTTTACTTGTATTCTCCCTTCCACAAGTTGGTGTTCGAAATTTTACCTTCTAATGTTGGAACTTTTGGCTATGAAACAAAATCCATCCCCTAAAGGAAGGGAAATATTTGTTTTTTATATTTGCTTTGATTATGTACCTATGCTGCTATGCTCTGCAGTCTATGTAGTATGGTTTACTCTCTTTCTTCTCATGAGAGATACTAATGCAAGATGTATTCGTTGCTTACACAGTTATCATTGGAATCATGAAGTTGGGTATGTAGACATCATTTGTCTTAGAATCAACTTCTCTTTGGCAGAAAGCTTAAATCAACCATCCAAATCTGATTCGGACTTTTTTCGAGTCATGCCCTGGCCAAAATTTTCCAGTTTATGGGTCCAAACGATATTGCCAACGCCATTTCTTTTCGGATGTCATCTAGATATAAAGGTTGTGACTGAACAATGTAATCCCATGTACAATGTAAACCCGTGTACATTTATGTATGGCCTATTACTATTACATGAGTGTGGATGGCATATTGATTTGTGCAATAAGTTTTGTACATTTGCGTTATGATCAATCCAGTTTCCTGTCAACTTGACTTTCTCATAAAGCGCCATCCATTTTATGATGAGTTATTTGAATTGCACTTAGGGAATCCATAAATTAAATCAAACTTGAAAAACACCACTTCTTTTTCGGTAATAGATATGATGTATCCGTTGCACGAAAGAGCGAAGGTCCATGTCCTGTAATTGACTTTTCTGTCCTAGGACAAAAAATAGGGAGACAACTTAACAGCAGTGGCTTGGCATAACTCAGCATTTGCTTTTTCTCATTTTGATTTAGCTAAAAGTAGGGAAAATGGAGAACGTCAGTGAAGGTTGTCCAGAATACGAAGAGAATGTTTTGTTGGCTAAAATCTTAATTTATCAGGCGCCTTTAGATTACTGTGTTTCATCACAGGTAGTCATTCAATATATGCCTATTTGGCACACGGAGCTTTCAGTAAATCACATTCATGATAGTACGCTTAATTATGTCTATATATACAAGAAAAGATGTGGATGATGTGGATTTATATCAGATCACAAATTCTGCTCCCAAGTCTATTCCTCAGCTTCAAAGTCCACCCCTATAATGCTCATCCGGCCAATGTTAACTGCAAAATTGGCATCTTCAGTTACAGTTTAAAGAATTAATTCAAAGCAAAGTTTAGTTGCATGCATGTACAATTTAGCTAGTGAAAAATCAAAAATATAAAACGAAAGTGCAGTCTAGTTGGTGAAGGATCGCATGAATCAAGAATTAGAAGAATGCGAAAGAGATGGTTAAGGATTTAACAGTCTCAGAGTAATGGTACATGCTACTACCTCAAAATACAAGATTTGGAAAACTTGAATTCTACAATCTTGGCAAACAATTAATGTGTCCAAGGACGCTCTACATAAGTTCACCAAGTCTAAACTATAACAACAAAACAGTGTACAATGTTGTAATTTAAGGCGTACTGCAGTTAAAATTAAAACCGTAAGTTTAATTCCGAAGCAAATTTTAATAATACTCTTAAAAGGTAAAGAATAGCTTCTCCATGTAAGTTATGAAATAGAGAATAACTTTTACATACCAACCGCATCTAGGCCAGCTAATTTGGGCATGAACTGCCTGATATGATCTTCGGCTGCTGTATCAGCTTTCAGTGTCTCACAGTCAAAAGAAACTGACATTTTGGGCTTCCCATGCTTTTGTTCAACCATACCGACAATATCCTTCTCCCAACTGCCTAACAATGATTGCAAAAAGAAAAGAAAACATGTTATTTATATCCCTATTATCTTACTCATTGAATTTGATGCTTAGGACCAAAGACATACAAATTATAAAAGAAGATAATGGACATGACCGTTTACTCATAGTTTTATCCAACAAACACTAACATAAGCATTCAAAAATGACTTTACCCATGAGCATGATCAACGCTACACAATCGAGCAGCATCATGACCCCTACGCTCCACAACCACAACTTGTTCTTTCTTTCTCTGTTATAATAAAAGGACCACCAGCAAATATAACATTGAGAGGGATAAAAAGTACCATTTCACTAATTGAAAGAAGAAGAAAAGGCAAATTATACACAGAAGTCCTACAATGTAGTCTATGATTGTGAGCTTGACCAGACGATAATCCTCACCCCTGCTACACTCCCTTTCACATGCCAATTCTACACACCATGGAGTGCGGGGGAAAAATCAAATCAAAGTGTCCGGGCAAAAAGAACAAAAAATTAAAAGAAACTTTGAGTAATAACAGGGACTAGATTGTAAAACATGTTGTCTAAAGAACTTGTAGCACCAAAAGACGAATTCATTTAAACACCAGTAATCTTCCCACAACAAAAAAATTGACCAACCAGAGAAAATGAATGCTTCAATAGTATGGTCTTACATAGATGTTCCATTTGCTTAAAAAACATGGCCACATTTCTTATTCATCCTCCAAACAATCTGTTGGGTAGCTCCACAAGGTGCTTACTCGAATTGAAGTTTAAAATAAAACCCACTTACGCAATAATGTATCATATTAAGGATTGGAATCGCAGGAGCAGAATACATGTAGAACTCCACAAAAGACATACACAAAAACACCATTTTATCTATGTAGGAAAGTTAAGTAGGAAGTACCAGTGCCGTGAAGGCCATAGCAAATAGAATGGGGAAGCTCAATGAAGTGGCCAGATATGGACCCACTTGGCAATAATGCTATTGAAGCCACTCCTTCCATCTTCTTCTCCACTTTCCCTCCATTTGATTCCTCTTCTGCTACCAAAAAAAAATAATATAATATAATTTCATTTTATTTTATTTTTAAATATAAAATAAAATAACAAAAGTTAGATCTTCAAGCTACTAATTATACTCTTGATTTAGATCTTGAAGCTACTAATTATAATCTTGATTCTGGGGAAAGAAATTGATAGTACAAGAAAGTTTACCCATTTGTTCCTTCCGCCAAATGAGATCGCTGGAATGCAAACACCGAATAGAAAGAAATTGTAAAACCGTTGCTTTAAAGAGAAACGAACCCCCCGAAGTATCAAAATGACGCCGGAGAATATCCCAGCGCTAAACGCTGCGTATTGGAGTGACGAAAAACAGTGTTGCTTGTTGACCGTAGATCTTATAAAATCATCTGATGGAGAATTAATGACCGTAGAACTTATAATCACAAATACACTGAGCCTCTAAATTCTTTTATATATATATATATATAAGGAAATCCTAGATAGGACATCAATAATATTTATATTTATATGATAGTATTGACCACCAATTTTTCATAATAATATTAACAATAATATTTTTAAATTTATTATCAAAATATTGAAAACCACATGACAAAATATAGAATATTCAACATTCCATAAATAAACTACTACATATATATATATATATATTATATATCTTTTAAGTCCATGAACAAATATTTTAAAAATTTTCTAATTTCTTTTTTTATATATATATTTTATATATCTTTTGAGTCCATGAACAAATATTTTAAAAATTTTCTAATTTCTTTTTTTTTTTTTTTTGCGAGTCCATGAACAAATATTTTAAAATTTTTCTAATTTTTTTTTTTTTTGGTGCCCTTTTTAGTACCTGTACATTTTTTTTAATTTCTAATTCTCTGGGAATGATTGATAAAAGAACAAAAATTAAAAAATTAAAAGAATAATAAATTTTGAACATCCAATTTACTAATAAATTTTGAACATCCAATTTACTAGTACTTTCTTTTTGTGAACCAATTTTAATACTTCATTTGTTAGTACCAAATGTATGGATTGGAGGGCTTATAATTTCTCTGAGCAAAAAGTTGGGTATACAACACTTAAGCAATATCCCTTTTATAATAAATATTTTGAATCAAAATTGTATGAGAAAACTAGAATATATGAAGACTTTCAGAGAGACTCAGAGAGGGCCTCTCGATTCTCTTCAGATGGTGATTCTGAACTTGTTTCCAACTTCCGAAAGACTAGCTTTTGCTGGGGCAGCTGTCCATTGGCAAATGCAGTAACCTCTGTGTCAATTAGTATTGTGTCTTCATCCTTGAATTCTCCTCTCAAAATGCCCCTTGCAAGTTCGTTCTCCACGTTTTGCTGAATCACTCTCTTCACTGGCCTAGCACCGTAGTTCGGGTCATACCCAAGACTCCCAAGAAGCTGGATGGCTGCATCACTGACCTGAAGTTTCATTTTCCGGTCTGCAATCCTCTTTTGCACTCGTTCCAACTGTTTAAACATCAAAATTTTAGTAAAACAAATGTGCTACTTATGGAAGAATGGATAATCTAATACTGCATACTGGAAAGAAATGCATGAAAATGTAGGCAATGTAAATGATCAAGGTGACAGTTGATGCTATTGGTTATGCGACACAAACCTGCATCCACTCACACCCATGCAATATGCTTGTCTAAAGCACTGACTATGGCAGAAAGTGTAGTAATCCAGAAAAGCATCACAACTTACCTGTAACTTAACAATACTGCTTATTTGGTCACGATCCAAGGGTTGGAAGACTATGTACTCATCCACCCGATTCATGAACTCAGGGCGAAACACTGACCTTGCAGCATCCATTACTCGCTGCTTTATTGTTTCATATGCCGACTCCTTTGGCAAGGTTTCATCATCTGTGTTGAGTATGTACTGTGAGCCTACATTTGAGGTCATAATGATGACAGTATTGGTAAAACTCACAGTGCGACCCTGGGAATCAGTTACTCTTCCATCATCTAAAATTTGAAGGAACACATTAAACACATCGGAATGTGCCTTCTCTATCTCATCAAACAGAATAACAGCATAAGGCCTCCGGCGAACTATCTCTGTCAGCTGTCCTCCCTCTTCGTACCCCACATAACCTGGAGGGGCTCCGATCAATCTTGAAACTGCATGCTTTTCCATGTATTCACTCATATCAATCCGTACAAGTGCTTCTTCTGTGTTGAACAAGTATGAAGCAAGGGCTTTAGCTAGTTCTGTCTTTCCAACACCAGTTGGCCCCATGAACATGAAACTAGCAATTGGGCGGTGAGGATCTGATAGACCTGCTCTTGATCGCTGAATAGCCTCAGCTACTGATCTCACAGCAGGATCCTGACCCACAACACGTTTATGCAGCTCTTCTTCCAAATGTAAAAGCTTCTCCCTCTCTGATTGTTGAAGCTTGGAAACAGGAATACCAGTCCATTTACTAACAATTTCAGCTATGTCATTTCCAGTAACTTCCTCTCTCAGCATAGACTTTCCCGACTTCATATACTCATCTAACTCTTTTTCTGCACTTTGAAGTTGGCGCTGCAAAGTGTTCAAACTCCCATACTTCAATTCAGCAGCCCGATTAAGATCATACTCTCGTTCAGCCTGCTGGATCTCAAGATTTACCCTGTCTATCTGCATAAAACGAAAGAAAAAGGTGAGCAGTCATATTGTAAGAATCTTATTTACATGGGAAAGAACATGTCCAGTTTCAAAATTGAAAAACAAATTTTGATACTCAAGTGAGCCTCAAATAAATGTATATAAACAGTGAAACATAGATACCTCTTCTTTGATAGACTGAAGGCGTGTCATAACAGACTTTTCATGCTCCCACTGCTCAGTCAGTTCAGCTTGTTTCTCCTTTAAGAGAGACAACTCAGTCTCAAGGCGGTTCAACCTGTCTCTAGAAGCTTTGTCTGTATCATTTGTAAGAGAAAGCCTTTCCATCTCTAGTTTCAATACTGAACGATTGATCTCATCAAGGGCAGTGGGTTTTGAAGTAATTTCCATTTTCAATTTTGCAGCAGCTTCATCAACTAGGTCAATAGCTGCAATTTTAAAATTTATATTAGCACTCCATCTAACATGCAGATGCATAAACTGCCAAAATCTCATTACAAGTAAAGCAAAACTTAAAAATAAAAGAACAAATAAAAAAACAACCACTTTTAGGAGAATATAGATAAGAACTTTGAATTATTCAAAACTTAATAGTAAGATCCATTTTTTCACATGTAACTGACAGCCAGAGACGATGCCCATAATTATAAGCCCTTTTACATTACAAGCATCATTTCAGGATGCCAGAAAGGACCATGAATTCATACTTTCCATTTCCAAGAGTAATGCAATACAAACTAAATTTCTAGTTTTATAGACAGGCAGATTGTTTTACTCTTAAGATATTGTGTTTATGTATTAGTATTGCATTTATTGCAGTGCTACACATCTAGTTACATCCATAAACTAGAAATATATTCATATGCAAGGATTCTTTTGTTAGGACCCATCTGGTGATACTATGCTCTCTAATGATCACGTCGTGTCAAGATGTTTTCTATTTCTAAGATAGTAACAAACACAACAACTACTAGTATTTCAACTTCTAACAGGCAAATGGACAAAAGGAAGTTGTCATTAATAGATCGGTTTTCTACTAGAGGAAAGATCAGTTAACTCATTTATTTGTCATAAGCACCATGTGAGTTCTGTTACCTTTGTCAGGTAAAAATCGCCCACTGATATAACGATCAGACAGAATAGCAGCTTCCACAAGGGCACTGTCGGATATGCGGACTCCATGATGCAATTCATATCTCTCACGCAGTCCCCGCAATATTGATACTGTATCTTCAACAGTAGGTTGATCAACATAAACTTGTTGGAAACGACGCTCAAGTGCTGGATCTTTCTCAATATACTTGCGATATTCATCAAGAGTTGTTGCACCGATGCAACGCAACTCTCCCCGACCAAGCATAGGCTTCAAGAGATTTCCTGCATCCATAGCGCCATTTGTAGCACCTGAAAAGAAGAGAATGTCGTGTTATTACCACTGGAAATTGTCACCAACCCTTTTCCACGAAACAGGGAGTGAACAATTATTTTTTGAAAATTTATTAATACCTGCCCCAACAACTGTATGGATCTCGTCAATGAATAGTATGATTTGGCCCTCCGATTCCGTTACCTCCTTGAGTACTGCCTTCAGCCTATCCTCAAATTCTCCCCTATACTTTGCCCCAGCAATGAGTGCACCCATGTCAAGCGATATTAGCTGTGATGAGGACGTGGTTAGATTGAGCATAGAAAAGAAATGCAAGGAGATAGAGCATCCGAAGACACCAACAAATCCAAAATAAAAAACACACCTTACGATTCATTAAAGCCTGTGGTACATCCCCTTGTACAATTCTTTGAGCAAGCCTGTTGAAGCGGTTGAATCAGATGCATATACAAGATACAAAAGGACTAATATAAAGGATTGTTCAACTTGGAACTTACCCCTCAGAAATGGCAGTTTTTCCAACACCTGGCTCACCAATCAGTACAGGATTGTTCTTCGTTCTTCTAGAAAGGATTTGGATGCATCTTCGTATTTCATCATCTCTTCCTATTACTGGATCAAGCTTTCCTGCTCTCGCCATTGCTGTCAAATCTTTCCCATATTTTTCTAATGCTTCATATTTCCCTTCAGGATCTACAATAAAGCCATAGATTATACAATTTTAGCAAGAAAAATATCAAAACTGGCAGCTCAAGTGCCAACAACACCCTGGACTGAGATACATGAAAACACACATTTTTCTTAGTCAAACAAAGTAAAGGAAGACAATGTAACCTTGATCAATAACTGACTGACGTCCCCTAATGGATTCTATAGCAGATTTCAAATTTTGCTGGGATATCTGAAAATCCTTAAACAACTGCCTCCCAAACCGTTGATCCTGTGTGAAACCAAGAACCAAATGTTCAACGGACACGAATGAGTCACCATATTCTTTCTTGTATTCCCTGGCTCGTTGAATTAGGCCTTCCAAATCACGTCCTAACATCGAACCAGCTGAATCACCCAAAACCTTGTAGAATAGAACAGATCCGAACATAATAATCAGCCTCTACCTCAAACAGAAAACAGACATAATAGCAAACCAAAACATGTTTGAAGCTTGATATAGGTGTACTATGAACCGCATGGTCAAATTCAACCATTTAAATGGTAACCTTCGCATCCAATAGACATCGTCAGCACAAAATCTACTGTAGTTTAGAATATAAGGCATTTAATCCCACGTCTTACCATCATATTTTGGGCAAATGAAGCACATTTCAACACTAGCAGCGAGAAAAGAATGGTAGCATTACCTTGGGTTGGCGTTGGATGAATTTATCAGTGGCTTCTAGAAGACGGGTATTATCAACCCCAACTTTGGAAAATATCCTACGAGCAAGCCCATTCTTCTGCTCCAAAAGGGTCTTCATCAAATGCTCCGTCTCTACAATCTGATGCTTGTTCTCTTTTGCCACTTCCGGACAAGCGACAATTGCTTGCCAAGCCATCTCCGTAAATTCCTGTTGAGTAATCTGCCATTACATGTCCCACAAAAAAAAAAAAGAAAAAAAAAAAGAAAAAAGTTTTTACTACGAATCCCATCGTAGGAACAAAATCGGATTTCCACAATTGCTACTAACACCAAAAAGAAAAAAAAAAAAAGAAAAAGAAAAAAACTGGCTACACACACACACACACACTCACTCACACACACATACACACACACATACCCTTCCAGACGAAGCTTCGCAGCGAACAACAAGCGGTCTGGAACTCCGACGAAATCTCGGCAACCCAATAGCGAATTGACCATTTCGCTTCAATTGCAGGGACTTCGAGGCCCTCAAGGAATTGGGTTTGGAATTAAAGCTGAGAGAGAGCTGGGGGCGAGCAAACAGAGCATTTGAATTACAACGGTCGAAAGAAACGGACTGCGGAAGACGAAGACTGATACCGGAGGCAAACGACGTCGTGGAGGCCATCGGTGGTGTTTGGAGGAGCCCCTTGAAGCTGTTGTTGTTAAATTGGTTTCTCAGAGTGTAGAAGGGCCGAGTACTACGGTGACGAATGAAGAGGAGCAGGCTGGAATTCAGAGAAAAGATAAGGACTTTGCGTGGGAACGAAGAAAACTAAAAAAACCAAAAAAACAGAAGACAGGAAACAAAATTAAAAATGTGGTTCAGCGCTTTTTCTTTAATTTCTTTTTATTTTTGCTGGTTTTGGAGGTAAAGAGCGTTCTCGCACCTTCAAAGTGAAGATGACGAAAACTTGGAGATACAGATTATTATATAATCATTTTTTTTTTTTTTGGGTTCCCAAAAAAAAAATAATGAACAAAAAAAATATAAATTAGAGAGTGTTCGTGAAACGTCTTGAATTTGCTGGATTTGATACACGTGGCTTTCTTCCATATGGTTACGATGATGATGATGATGGCCACTAGTAAGTGCCATTTCGTATCCGGAGCCAGGCCCGACCCAAATCTTGAATTTTTATTTCTTTTTAAATTAAATTCTATAAATTTTTTTAAAAAAATTCAAATGAAATTAAAAACAAAAAATTCAAATGAAGTTGACTCAACTAAGAGATGGTTCGAGGGGAAGAAGTTATTCTATATGATTAAAAATAAAAAATAAAAAATTACTATATTCCTTTCACATTTTATTTTTTCATTCAGTTTTAGCCCATTTTGTTAATCCATCTATACATTTTCCTCAAAATATTAAATATATTATTTTATTGTTTATCTTTGTGTTTATGGGGGTCTTGCAATCGAAAAACTATAGAGGAACAAACTAGTATGTCTTTTTGTGTTGCTCAAAGGCCTCAAAGGTTTTGACATGGAGGTCTAATTAGATTGATACATTGAAGAAGGGAAGCATAAAATTTTGAAACAGAATTGCTCTATTCCACTTTCATTAAGACATACATGATTATATAAGGCCAAAAATTACATTCCAATTTGTCATGGCATAATTTACATTATATAATATGTGGCAACATACTCTGAGAGATTTTAGCGTCTCCGTTCTACATAAAAATACAATGGAAAATGATAAGTTCCACATTTTGAAGCTAGAAATGGTATTATACATGATAAGAGAAATTTAGAACTTGAAATCCAAAAAGTAAACTCAGAAGGTAAGCGTGACAAACTTTCAGCTAAAAGTAAAATCTCTGAACCATGATTTAAACAAAGATCTAATGGATTCAAAAGCAAAGAAAAGTATAATGGATTCAACAATATGTATGAACCAAAAAAAAAAAAAAGACCTGAACCAAAATGTCATCGACCATAAACAGAGCATGATTCTAAAAAGTGCTGCTTAAATCAACAATTTCACTGTCTTCACTATCTTTTTACTAACTCCTCCAACTCTTTTTACTACAATGGAAAAAAAAAAAAAAAAAAATTACTTGTGGCATGGGTTTGAGATGAGATTACAAATGGAAGAGATAATAAAGAAATCAAATACCTACCCTAAATGATGCCATCCCCACCGTTTGAATTGAAAATTATAATATAACACAGACGCACTTGTTCTCCTTTGGTTGGCTTGATGCCTTCTTTTCTGTTGCATAGGATACAAATTTTATTGCATAGCAGGTACAAGAATCAAACAACTAAATAAATATATACCATAAAGCTAGCTGCCATAGGAAAAGGTTGTGAAGATTAGGCATTTAAATTATGTGCTAAACACATGGTTCATTGCTTTTCCTAGTCACATCTCATATTCAAAAGGCAGGATGCTTTAAGCTATTGCAAGGAGCAGCAGTTTTGGCAGACCTTACAGAAAATAAGCATTTAACTTCTCTTTCTTTCTCCTTTGAGTAAATAATTTGC
The DNA here is from genome assembly GCF_031755915.1 of Ziziphus jujuba. Lineage (NCBI taxonomy): Eukaryota > Viridiplantae > Streptophyta > Magnoliopsida > Rosales > Rhamnaceae > Ziziphus > Ziziphus jujuba. The sequence continues at coordinate 29,484,627 of NC_083382.1, read as the reverse complement.
TAATGACATATGTCACCAGAAAAGAAACTAGCCATCATAAAGAGGAAAATCAAATACTAAAAAAAGGTGAAAATATATTCAATTTATGAACATAATTTCATTTAAACAACCATGGTAATCAAAGAAACAGCTTCAATGCAGCAAATTGGAGGGGGGAAAATTTGTTCATACAATCAAAAACAGAACAAACTTCCTATTTTTCAATCTCCCAGTTTGGCAAGAAACACATAAGTTTGAAGAAATTATGTCACCTTTAAATAGAAAAGGGATAAAACATATGCTTAAATCTTAATCTTCAAAATATTGATTATAGTGTTTGAGTTGTCTTGGACATATATGTACCTTTCTCCACTAATGGTGTTTGAACAACAACATGCATGGTTGTAACTCCGCCTGGTATATCACATAATGGGCTTCGACACTCCCCAACTGTCTTATTGTTTTCCAATATTTTTCCAGCACTTATTAACTTCACATCTTTTACTGTCCTTGGACCATTCTCCTTCTCTGTTCAAACAGATAAATTTCAAGCTTAATCAGCTTAAGCAACAACAAATAACAATTTAACAATTGCATTTATAAACAAATTTTAAAACAAGAGATCTCGTGATGGTAATATTAAAGAGCATGGAAACAAGAGACCTAAAGGTCTTGCTGATTCATTTTTTCTGACTTGTTCTAGAAATGGTTATAACCAATAATAGGTCATACTTAAATACCATTCTCATTATATTAACTATATGTTGGAGTAAGAAGCAAAATAACTCCATTGTAAAACTCAGTCCTCTTTAATAAAATTTAACACCTTCAAGTAATGCATCTGTATAAAGAAATCAATTCTATCTTCTTGGCCTACGAGACTTAAGTGCCTAACACCACCATGGCAGCTGATCCAAAGCAGAATTTTTAAGAGCTACCAATCAGCTAAAGTTTACAACGATTTCACATCCAAAATTACTTTTTTGAACTTGTGGTTCCTATAGCATTCATATTCATCTCTAGTTCACTGAAGTGAGAATGAAAAAGCAACAATCCAGAACAAGTTCAATAGAATAGAAAGTGATATGATGGAAGACAGAGAGGTGAGTCCTATGGAAATGCCTAGAAAACATGAAGTAATAGCTTGCCCACCTAAGTCACATAAAAATTTTGTTCCAACAACTTCATATAAAATTTTGAGAATAGCCCTGTTACATGCAGCTAACAATTGCACAATTAAGACCTATGAACCTAAATTTACAGTTAGACATAGATCATAATGTGCGTAATAACATCCTCACATGATCATCCAAATAAAATTAAACCAGTCTTGGAGAAACTGATTTCATACTTGCATTAGCTATGCATATATAGAGGTAGTCCTGTAATCCCTCAAAAGGTTTTTTTTTTTCTTATTTTCTTTTTTTAATCATAATTCCTTTAACAGCACAAAGAGAATCATACATCAAGCTCTTTATTGAGTTCTCATAAGTTCCTAACAAAGCAATCATTAAAATCAATTGCATGGTTAGATGTTCATCCCCTTCATAAACTCCACCCCTCCTGTGGGTGGAATCCATGACCTCTCTCATACTAAAGAACGGCCAGTTGGCTACAAGGACTACTAGAAATTTTTAATGGTCAAAGTTACAAGAAGACAAAATCTTGATAAATCAAAAAAATTGAAATAATCATCCATTATAAAAAATCTTTAACCTTTAGGCCATTGAGTAAGTATGCTTTCCTTCAAGGACGCAATACTTGTAGCTGCAGGAAAACTTTTGGGACCAATATCTGATCCATCAGTCAATCGAAACTTAATCTCCAATTGATCTTGCACCTCAGCCATCCTCAAGGATCAAAGTAACTTCCCAGATTCAAAATCTCTTTTTTCTGAATCCGACACCAAATATCTTGTGGTAGGCTGTCTCTCAGGTTTTGCTAATGGCAAGCAAAGACACGTTAAAGTATTTGAATTAGATCTCAGAAAAGACAATTTTTCACTTTATATTCTGCAAACGAGTAATGCAATGAAAATGAATAATAAAAAAAAAAAAGAAAAAAAAAAAAAAGAAGAGTTCTTTGAGTTGGATTTACATGACAAACAAAATTTGATGTTGGAAATGGAAACGGCAAAAAGACATACACATATAGACAAGTATTTACAAAGGCTTTTAATTTCTCTTTTCAAAAATACATTAGCAGCTCCTTTGACATAAAAAATACAGAAGGAAAGCAGAGAAACCTATATATATTGGTATACAAGTGACACCAACCAACCCAACACCCACCAAAACACACAGTAGTTATAATAGAGCAAACATTAACTCCCACCAAAAATTCTTCCAAAAGGGTGTTCCAAGAAATCCAAACAATCAAGACAAAATCCTCAATTGGGTCATCTCCAAAACAATTAAAAACCAAATCGAACACACTCAAAAAAAAAAAAAAAAAAAGGGGTAGAATTTATTGCTCATCTCGGGTTTTCCTTACTTGGTTCAAAAAAAAAAGAACAAACTGATCTGGATTGTTGGTGTTAAAGAGCAGTGCAGCTGGTTGAGGGGGTGTTCAGAAATCAAAGGCAAAGAAGAAGTCGATGATGAGATTATATTTTAAATTAATTAAACAATAATATTAGAGACAGAGGAAGAGATCAAAGAAGAAGAAGAAGAAGAAGAATAAAAAGTCCTCAGAGATGAGGGTGTTTCGGAGTTTTCAAAGTCTAGAAAATCTATGGTCAATGACTCCTCCATCCCTGCCTTTCTTCTCCTTCCAATCTCCTCCTAAGGCTATGGAAATGGACAGCTCTCTCTTTCTCTCTCTCTCTCTTTTCAATGAGTCTTTCTTACCCTTTTGCTAACTTCCAACGTTACCATGTACCAACCCAAACCGACATACCCAAAAATTAAATAAATGTATTATTTACAAAAATAAAAGTCCATTAACACGCTTAATAAAAGTTATATTCTTTGCTCACTACCAGCCGATCATGTTCAAGAGTCCAGTTATTTTCCTCCTTTTTGTTTTTTTTTTTTTTTTTCCAACAGACAAATTGGGAATTTTAATCGTTAATTCCATGAATCAGATCCAGTCATTAATTATAATAGTTGTTCATTAATCTTTAATAAGTTGCGTATCTAATTTATGAAATGATTGATAATGATGTTCTTATATTACTATTATTATTTTCTAATTTTTTTTTTAAGAAAGATTTCGGATTATTATTTATGATGGAGGGAGAGGAAAATGATATAAACCAAGAGGGTTGGTACTCATTAAATAGGTCCATATATATATATATATATATATATATGTGTGTGTGTGTGTGTGTGTACATGTACATGTACATGTGTGTATATATATATATATATATTGAAAATATTCCTAAATTATATGTCATTCGAAAAAATAAAAATAAAAATAAAAAGTAAGTGAAAGACTTGCACATACCCACCATTTTAACAATAAAGATGCTTATGCTTCTATTCCGAATTCAAATGCCTCATCCAGTACATATATACATATGATTTTTATCATTAGGATGTTTTAATGGATTTATTGTACTAATTCATACTCATATTTTATAGATAGAATGTATTTCAAATAGTCGTTTATTTTTAGAAAATGATAAAATTCTTATATATATGATTTTATATATATATAAGTTTGGTATGACATCTGTTTTACAATATATATATATAATTAAAAATAAAATAAAAAATAAATAGCTCAATCCTATATTCCTATGGCAAGCCAATATACGAATATATCAAAATTCCATTTCCAAGAACCTTTTAGATTCTTCCATGATAAGGCTTTGGAAGAATCAATCAATTGCTTATATAATTCGCAAAAACGATGTTTAAAGACTTGATTTCTAGTTATCGATAAATTATAATACAAAGGAAAAAAAAAGGGTAAATGCCAAATGGGGTCCAGTAAATAAAATAAAAAAAAATGTGGGGACTAATTAGTTTGATTATGAATGTGGTTAGGCATCAATTTCCATTGGAAATATCAGAGTTTAAAAGATTTGGTCGTCGGATGCTAAAAAAATTATAATAGACTATTTCACATTGCGTTTCTTGTCATCATCAACTTATTAAATTCCAGGATTAAGAAATCTTTCGTTTGAAAAATATAATAAGAAAATTGAACCGTTGCCTTGTCAAGTGCCACAGTTGTATATGAGATCCCAAGTGAATTCAAATTCAATTTTGTTAGGGGCAAAACCAGATGAAAAGTATATTCAACAATTTTTATTTTATTTTATTTTATTTTTTTGAAAAGATGAAGAGTGAAATTTCTTATATCAATTAAATAAAATCAAATTTTTTTGTCATTTTCCATAAAACTTTATCCATTCCTTTATCTTAATTATCTATATGACTTTTCTATTTCTTTATTGCACTACAAGTTGCACATTATTAAATATAATAGTTCAATTTGGATCACACATTATTATTATTTTAAAAAAAAAAAAAAAAGAAGATAAAACAAACACAAGCATTTCTTTTTTCTAGAATTTTCTGAAAACAATAGACATAAAAAAATTATATTTTGACATAAATAAACATTTTGAGCCGGCTATATGGTGGACAAAGAAACAAATAAAATAAAAATAAAGAGAGCCAATTCAAAGAATATAAGAAAAGAAAAGACAAAGGGCCATAAATTTGAAAAGCAATAAGAGACGGCAAGATAGAAGAAGAATTTAGGGAGAAAAGAATTTTCTGCACATTTCAAATGTCTCTCGTGAATCATCGTACAAAATAAATACCGATTATATATAAAAATATAAATTATATATGACCTAAGAATAAGCTTCCCATTTCAAATGGGACCTATAAAAATAGAGCAAACCTGTGTAACACAGCAATCTCCCAGAACCTACTTCTAAATTCACCAAATAATGGATACCAAATTAGGCAAGGGAAATGGGTACTAACAAAAATGAAAGACAATACAAATTTCAAAAGAAAGAAGGACAAAAAAAATTTGAGGGACAAAAAAACATATCCGGGGGTAATAGGTGAGCCTGATAAAAAAGACCTGTTCTAAACTTTCCTCTTCCATGCACCAATCAGCAAATCATAGAGGCATTGACATAGGCACTTTGTTTCTATCTTCTGTACTTCACTTTTATTCAGAAAATATGAGCTAAAAAATCAACAACACCCCAGCAGAAAGGACCAATAATATTATCCTTTCTTTTTTTTTTATCCAACCAAAAAAATAAAGGACGGATTGCTATGTTACAGAATGAAAGAATGAATCTCATGCCCTTGATCACGATTATGGTTATGGTCACTTTCTGCAGAAGTATTAGGGATGACAGCAAATCTTTACCTGGGAAGTTTTGCCCTTCAGGTCAAGTTTCTGATTGTCTTTCGAGAATCCCTGAAAAAATATTTTCGAGCTGTAAAAAACTTACATGAAACCCATATCAATTGCATCTTTTTTTTTTAATCCTGTCCCATATCTTCTTTTTAGCTCCTCCAGCTTACCAACTATGATTCCAAGATGTGGCAATTCCTAACAAAATCATTGGAGTAGTTCACATATTTTGTCCAAAATGGCCGAAGGTGCTCAAATCCGATCTGCAACCAAGGTTTTGACTGGCCATTATAATGGATAACTGCAGCCTTCTTAACACTCTCAATGTCAGTTCTATTTTGATAGCCCAAGCCAAGCATGTGCCAGGATGGGTCAATAGGATGAACATGACCTTTAAATGCTATCAAAGCAGGCGGTAGTGTTCCAAGCTTCCATATTGTCAGGTTTGACTTCAGATTCTAAACAGAAAGAAAACTCACAATCTGAGTTAAAATCACATCTGCAAACCGATAATACAAGTAACACAGCAAAACAAATATACAATAACAACAGGCTGGCCAATCCAAAATATAGTCTTAAATTTTCGGTTCTTGTTAAGGCTCCAAAAGTTCCATACGACTGAATATTTTTTATTTTATTTTATTTTTCATTTTAGTAAAATTGAAATCGAAAAGTGAAGCAAATAGATCAAAAATTTATTCTCAAAAATTTATTCCCATTCAAAGGTTGCAAGATCCTTTAAAAAATAAGTCAAAAATGCATCTTAAACTCTTAAGAAAAGCCAACTACTCATAAACAATAAGTCCTGCATAAAAAGCTTTTTCCATAATGTATTGGCCCATAAATAACATAACAAGATTAAGAAAAAAAAGTAGGTTATCAAATGCAAATAGATAATGGACTATTGTAAGATTAAATTCAAAAATAATTATGGCAAGGGCAATCCTACAATTATGAAATACACTATGCCATTCACTCATTCAAGGCATTCTGTTGTTTCTAAACTCTCACTATAATTTAAACCCACTAGAGAAGGAAAATGCTATGAGAATAAAGAAACATAATAGTGTGTGGATAATTCAATTTTACCTCTTTCAGCCAAGAATGGTAAGTATCTCTTATGTTGGTCTTCCTCCAAGCACTAAGATCAAAAATGTTCATCCCATAAGCCCATGCACATTCTTCAGGGTCCAAATTCTTTGCTACAAGGGGATGTGAAAAATTGAAGTAATTCTTGAATCGCTTAGACATTACCCACTCATCTTCACCTCTACAAGTTTCTACTGCTCCATTGACCTTTCCCCCAAGGTCAATTTCCCAAAGTGGTGACAAATCTCGCTGAATGACAACATCATCATCCAAAAATACCACCTTGTCGAGGTTTGGAAATAGCTGTTCAACATACATAATCAGCACCCTAATTGTTAAATGCTAAACTTGAAGAGAAGAATTCTTATGTGAAACAAAACAACATTACAAACATCACATCAAAGGCCAAAAGTTTAGATTCCAATTGCTTAACAATGATCCTGCACACCCTTAACCCAATAAAATTACAATGACGGCTTTAAATTCCATGTTACCATTTCAGACAGAACAAGTTTTTCTTTCTTATCTAAACAAACCACCAAGTGGTTAGGATTCCATCATCAGAACTGATTTCCATAACTAAGTTTTTAATTTAGGTAGACACAGATGCCATGCAAAATCTCAACTCATTCCTGCCAATGCAGGTAGGCATACACTCCACAATAAGTCCATGCCATTTCTACGATTGACCTTGACCAATTTTCTTAATAATGTTCAATGCACAGGAGACACAAAGCATCATAGAATAATTACTTTTCTAAACAAAACCAAAAAAAATAACATAAAATTCCAGCTCCCCAAATAAGGGATATGTATCACGTAAAATTCACTTACCTCCGGTAAATATATGCGAAGATGGTTGAGTAAGGATATGTACTTTGGACTTCTAGCCTGCAATTTGGAAGCGAATGTACGTGGGGTTGTATCACTAAGATTGGCTCCCGCAATATGATTTCCATGGTAATAATTCCTGATCCCATTTTGATTTTCTACAGCTTCAAGTACCGGGACATTTTCTCTTGTTAACCAGTCAAACTGGTGCACGCTTTTCACTTCAATGATAGCAGGGGAAATAGGATTCAGTGCAAACCAAGAATGCATGCCCGCATATGTTTTCTTGTCAGTAATGACATGGAAGACTATCTTCTCAGGTTTTAGAGATGACTGCACAGTAGACGCAACAACAACTGCAGCAGCCAAAATATTATCACTTGACAGGACAAAATGGTGGTAAGAGTTATCAGATAGCAGAGGAAGTAACTCTGGTGGAGGCAATTGTTTGCGTGCATGGGCATTGGATGAGTATTCATCAGTCAAACGCAGGGACAGGCAGTGGATGCCTTTAGGTATGGAGCTTGCCGCAAAATGTTTGTTCATTAGCTCTGAAAACTTGGACTCTCTGATCTCTCTTTCAAATTTCTCCATCTTTGCCAAAAGAAAAGCAAAAGAAGAAGAAGAAAGTCAGTACTTCAAACTGTATATTCTCTTTTCTTGGGGGAGGGGAAAATGTTTAACAATACTCTCTCCCTCTCTCTCTCTCTCTCTAGTATACACTAGAATCCGTCCCAACCCACCCTTTTGTGCAAAATTTAGATGTGGCATGACATAGCAGTAAGATCTGACACATAACACCCAGCATTTATTTAAGCCCTAAGCAATTGGCATAACACTCAATTTAATATTGCCAGCAAATGAATTTGCCTCGAAGTTTCTTCTTTAGGAAAGAAAAAGGTGAACAGTTGAAAGGAGTATTCAAGATATAGTTTCCTACTAAAGACAGATAAGGTTAAAGTATCAAAGAACTTAATGGGAGAAAATGAGCTACAAGAGTATATATGCCTTTATTAATCATAAAAGGACACCCTAGCATAAGCCATATTGTCAATATAATCCTACAGCACATAAGTTAGAGAAGGAAATTCATTTTAGGAGCTGGATAATCATCTTTCTTGCTGTGGCATTAGACAAACTATTCCTAAAGGTAATCAAAGAGAAGATGTGGCCTCTGGTCTTCCTATGACCTTATGCTGATAATACTATTTCAATGCAGCTGGAATACATGCCAATCAACTTTGATATGTACGATTACTAGAGTAAAAATAAAAAATAACAATATGAAGCTGTAGTGCATACAGCCTCAAAATTCACTTGGATTCTATTATAGAGAGAAAGAGAGTAAAAGGGAGACACAAGGTACATAGTTCTTTTTGACAAGTGTTTAACATAAAGAATGAAGAAACAAATACATATGAGGCGAAAAAGAATGCTATCTGTGAAGAACAGGGGAGATATTTAAGGTCAATCCACTTAATGCAATATAAAATTCATTCATTGAAAAAATAGGTTATTGCAAAAAGACTAGAAGATAAAAAATAAAAAATAAAAACAAACAAATATAATCATCTTTTCCCATTCCTTAAAATAATTCATCACATAGGAACATAAATGCATTTAGACTTCTACAGCAATAACTCACCATTGCCCTTAACATGAAAGCAAACGTCTTTGTATCATACTGGTTGTTCTTCATTTCAGAAACAAGTTGACTAAAAGAATCTGGGAGCTTTAGATCAGCTGGGATATCTTCGGTGCTCACTTGGTCGAGGATCTTGTAGAAGTCTTTCACCAGTCTCTGCAGTGCCATCATCACAACCACAAGGATTTAGCTTATGAAAATCAACATAAGATGAACATGCTCAAAGATGTGGGGAAAAATACTAAAATTCAATTCACAGCATCAGAAAAAAGTTTATACCCCTGAATCATCAACCCTACCAAGAAGCTTTGGTCCCAACCGCCTGCCTAAACAATCTGAAGCACAGAAGAAAAAGACAAATAAAATCATAAACCCATCATACAAAAAAATGAAAGAATGTTGTGAAGCTTGATCTATGAAACATAATGATATAAAAGCCAGCACAGAAAAATACAGAGTCAAGACAGAATCTTAGTTACAGGTAAAAAATACAGAACTATGATATGTACAAAGAATAAGAAGTGAAAAAGGTCCATTGTTGAAATTTTAGGTTATGAGAGATACCTAAACAATTTCAAGAATCAGAGGCCATGTTGTGACTATGAGGTTAAGCAAACTAGTCAATTCCATGGATTTTAGTTTTGGTATTTATTCTTTATCAACACATACACAATTGCTCAGATTATAAATCTGCATACGCGTCTTGTCAACAAATAGACTATTATAGAATCTACAGAATTCAACCTTAAAAATCAACTGCGTTAAGGGCAAAAAGAAAAAAAAAAAAAAAAAAAACACCCAAAACTCAACCAGAAAAACAAACAAATAATTAAAAATGAATGAAAATAGATTATATGATTGTAACACAGAAAATTCAAATCACAAAACGATTGAATATGCATAAATCATATAATAAATTAGCAATATACAGCATTCACACTCTTGTAATTTGTTTGTCATATCACGCAAGTAACGGTTAATGGAAGTCAGATTAATTCAATTAACAAACACAAGATACACTTGCAGATAATTCATTCAGTTCAGATCTCACAGGTAGCTGAACACTGAACACCGAATGATGCAAGATTAAATAAACAGACCAATCCATGAAACCAACCCAATCTCATAAAATGGCAATACCATCCCAATTCAACAAATGAACCAAATCATTTGAAACGCCCAAAAAAAACCCAATATCTATATTGTGATTTGAAACAGACCCGGCTGATAAATCAACCAGATTCGGCCACAGAAACCAAATACAAGAATATGCAACACATGGGCACAACCATACAATCTAAAACAAATCAAGATCCATTATTTATAATGCCAAAGCAAACTTAGAAGATACACCAATTAGATTGAGATTGCAAACTCGAAAAGTTTTATTTTAAAAAAATAAAAATAAAAATGAAAGTACCAAATGAGGAGCACTTGTTGACACCTTCAAGTGTGACAACAGCAGTGAGAATGAAGACAAAGGGCAACAAGAAAGCGAGGATGAGGATGGTATGGAAGAGGGTTCGATAAGAGATGTGGCGAGCTGCGACCCTGATCTTCATCAAGTCAATAAACCCATTGCTGCTCGAGATCGTGATGCTTCTCATGCTAGGCGAGAAGTGAAGCTGCATCGTCGTCTATGCAGCCCTTTCTTCACGCTAGCAAAAGCAAAGCCACCCAAACTCGAAGCTATGACATCTACTACCATCCATAGGCTTACAATACCCACCATCAGATCCAAACCCAGTCGCACCAATCGCCCACCGACAATGACTTTCTGATTGAGACGAAGATTCACAACCAATTTTAGATCTATTTCTGTGGGTTTTCCTCAAATCTGTTCTGCTTCTTCTTTGTGGTCTTCTCGAAGACCGCATTGGAGATTCAACAAACGGGTTTGTTTCTTCTTTTTTTTTTCTTTTCTCAATTTAATCAAAGATTTAAATCAAACAATCAGGTTGGGTTTACGGGTCAGCAATCACTTTCTCTCCCATGCATCAAGAGAGAGAGTCAGACAAAGGACACAGGGGGAGGGAAAATGGAAGAGAGAGAAACTAAAAGAAAAAAATTGTTTTTTTATTTTTTTGTGCCTTTGCTTCTGTTTGTGTTTTTTTTTTGTGTAAGATTTTTTTCCCAGTTTGCAAGGAGCTTTTTCATTGGTGGATCGGTCCGATCTGATTTAGTTTTCCCGGAAAATAAAATACAAAAAAAAAAAAAAAAGTTTTGATTTTTTTTTCTTAATTTCCATATATATTTTTTTAGTCAAAACCGTGTTAGTTTAGAGAGAGAGAAAATTGTGCGGGATGTTTGACCTATGAAGTTTAGGGTATGAGAAAGCGATGAGAGAGAGAGAGAGGGAGTGGGGATGATAAATGTTGAAAGCTAAATTTAGATGGATATTTTCCTATGTTCATGGGCAAGCATTTGCTTTAAAGAGAGATCTTGTGGATATAATTTCTTAATATTAAATGGGTAATGGAAATTTGCTTAAATTTTTAAATTTTAGTACATTTACTTATTCATTAATTAAATATTATTGCACAAGAGAGAGAGAGAGAGAGATTGGAGTTAAATTTTGAATGGTTAACATTTTGAAGATTAAATTAAAAAAAAAAAAGAAAAAACTCTCAATTTGGACAAGTGTTTGATCTTGGACAAGGGCAGGAATGAGGGAATGTTGCTGTTTTTGTGAAGCTATAGGGTTTGAGCTATATTGAGACTCATGTATAGTAGGGTACTTCATATCTTTATATTTTTTGAATAGAACATAGAAGGGTTGAAAAAGTAAATTATGATATTCAAAATTTGACTATAAAACTTTCACTTATTACAATGTAGGTGTTGGACTAATTACTTTGACCTATAATATCAGGAATTAAGAAACATTTTATTTTTCCATTGGAGTGTTACAAGTTTTAATTATCAAGAACAGAACTCCACTTGATCTTCTTTTCTGCAATGACCTTGTGAAATGATTTATTATATTATCATATCGTAGAAATAATAATAAGACCTTTTTCCATGATTTTTTAGGAGTCAATGCGTGTTAAGGTGTCCATTTTTTCAGTATTTAATGACTTTAGACCTTCAACAATCATTTTGGATGGACAATAGAATATATGGTATTCATTTTTCTCCAGGTTGGGATGTTGATTTACAAAATTAATTCAGCAGTCTCGAATTTCATAATTTATTTATTTTTCTTGTTATTCTATTTATTGGTATCTAATATTATTTATTTAGTTTTGTTGTTTGGGTACAACCAAATCATACAGAAAAAGTCTACTTTTTTTTTCTTTTTTTTTTTTTTTTTCAGATAGGACAGAAAAAAGGCCACTTATCTACCTCTTTTGTCAGCAGTGTAATTCATTTTTACAGCTTTTGGCTAACCCAAACTAAAAGTTGATTTGCTATTTTTTTTTTTTTTTTAAAAAAAAAACATAATGTAACCTGTTTACAATTTTGACGGAATTATACTCGGTTATTTATTGTTTTGAATAATATTACATTGTGATAATTTAAAAACAGTCTAGATAACAACATTCATGGATAATAAATATGAAATTTTGAATTTAAGGCCTGCACAAAAATTTCTTCTTCTCAATTTATCAAAAAAATAAAAAATAAAGAACATTACATGGAAAAATTATTGGGACTAAATTACATCAACCCTATTATAGTTATACATACCGTTTTTGGTTGGTTTCCATCCAACAAATGCAACAAAGAATAGAACTTGAGGTTTGTTAACCTTTCCTAATCCACCATTATAAAGGAAATGCAGCAAGTAAATCAGAAACAGAGAAAGTAATGCAAGAAAAGCTACCCACTTTCACAACATGGTACAAACGGACAACCAAGACTAATTGAAACCCACTTGGTACAAAACTTTTCCAACGCCCCCCACATGGAAGAAGGTTGATTCTTAATTCCACTGCAGAAAAAGGATCGTAGGGCAGAGAGAGAGAGAGAGGAGCTGATTACAAAAAATGGGACAGAGTAATCTGTGGGACCATGGTGCTTTTAAGCATGTTTTTGGGGTGGTTTTCAGAGGCAGATGAAAACTTGATTTTTTGCCTCAACATGGTTTAACTCCAAGTTACTGATATATAAGTTGAGGGCAAACTAAGGAATAAAACCCAGATGGTAATTTTTTCCAAAGATTGATTCTACAGTGGGAAAGCCGCAAAAAAAAAAATGCTTTGGACCACCATATATACAAATGCTGCAACTGGCATAAAGAAAAGCTTGTGAAGTAATATGAGTTGCCCAAGATGAAGAATCTTGTGGATGGGGAAGAACAAAGGGCTATATCACTAGGCAGTGGGCAAGGTACAAGTTTCTTTGTCCAAAGGACAGTCCATCTTGATGGTGGGCAGGCATTAGATTGAGACAACTTCGATCTTCTTTTGTTTTTTATTCTGAAATTTTGCATACCAGACTACCATTACCGTACTAGTTTTGCAACGACAAGCCGTTTCTTGGATGCAAATAGGACCCGAACCGACAGGTCGTTCGTCGGCCAGATCAAGGAGTTGCAGGTGGGATTCCATGATCTGATTTTTGTATTTTGGTCAACCAAAGAAAAATAACTGAAAATTTGACACAAAGGGCAATGCTCTTAAATCAAACAACTCTTGAGTCTTTTTTTTTTTTTTTGGCTCTGCTTAAAATCAAAAGCTTTAGCTGGCCATGATAATTAATTTAGACATTAGATTCTAATGTTTCCATATCTCTCTCTGTATATATGTGCCCTTTGCATAAAAAAATACTGAGAGGGGGCCCATCTAAAAGCATATGACACATGACATGTTACATGTAGCAGTGAGTTGGAGACAATGGTTTTAGAGTATAGGTGATGTGATGCAGAAATGCTTTATTCTAAAGTTAACAGGTCAATTTTACCATCAAACACAGACACTTCTGCATATCCTAACTCCTGCTCTTTAATACGAGCTGTTCATTGTCTTAATCTGCTTGTTTATTTCCCTCACTCAAAATTCCCTCCTATTTTTCCCAACTCTTTTTCTTACCCATAACAATGATGCATTTTGTCACAACGCTTGAAAATTCAGTGTAATTTACGAGGTTCAATTATAACTATGCTAATATGCTCTATAGATGATAAACTAAAGGAAAACGAAATACGTATATGTGCAACTTCTGCACCACTAAACATTTCTAGAATAGAAACAGGTTTTGGTCTAAATTTCATATCTACCATTTTAATGCTTGCAAAGTGTGCTATCCATCAAATGTTCTTATGTAATCTTGAGAAATAGTTGATAAGTATAATGGCAAAGATTACTTTATGTTTTACTCCTACTATGAAAAGTAGGCAATCTAAGTGTATTACAGTAACAATAGACGGTAAAACAATTCCAAGGACAAGTCAATTAATAGACAAAAAAATCCTACTTGCTGAAAAACGAGACAAGACTTAGGGGCTAGCCCTATCATTATTCATTGACAAGAAAAACATTCTTAAAAGGTAAACTAAAGCAAGATACAGAACAGAAGAATAGACAATGGTTTGGCCTTGCTCGTATTTCAACAAGTGCAACAAACTGTAAAAAACTAAAGGCAAAAAGAAATTAGGAGGGTGAAAAATATGTGGAAAAGATACAACTTTGGGACTTTAAACTGCAATATGCCCTTTTCTTCTTTCATATGATTTCCAATCAAACATCTATCTATATCATTATTTTTCCCTCTTTGTTCCCCTTTATTTCGGTAACTGTATCAAATAAAAAATTAAGATGCACTTTACATCTCAGCTACAAGGAGAGTTTACATGAAAAATTATGATTGACCTCAAAGATCTTTAAGTAGCAGTGATATGAAATTATAATTTAGGATCAACCTTTTGAAAAGGTACATCCTATTATCTATCACAAACTCTTAGGAACTAGGATATGCAAATTATCTTCCAATAGACTCTCAGACCTTCCAGAAAGAGGAAGGACTTTCTATAACTATGGCCAGGCTTGAAAAGAACCATCTTTATCATCCAAAGTCAGCAGCGAAGAAAATACACAGAAGCAAAACATATGAAAGGATCAGGTAGAAAAATTGTGAACGTGATTTGACCAATTACTTGTGTCCAGTTGATGATCTCTCACCGTTTAACAAAAGTGATGATAAACGCTGACACAACAGCACCATTGACTTTATCTGATTTACCAAAAGAGATAGCCATTCTAAAATAGGAATGTTATGTGAAATTACGAATGAACTCCCTGCTGCTCCATCATATAAGAGTTTCGGCATTGTCAATTTGCATATAACACTTTGCTTTACTGGAGTTTCTATTTTGCAGAGACATACCTGTTGCGTCTTAAGTTATTGTATTGTTTTAAAGCAAGCTATGACAAATTTACATATTTCTGATTCCAACCGCACTGTGAGCTGGTGATTTTCTTAATCCTATTTTATCCATAATTCGTCTCATATTTTCTGCATCTTTCCACCTTCCTACAGCTGCATAAATATTTGCCATCAATATGTAATTTCCAGTGTTTTCTGGCTCAAGCTCAAACAGCCACTTTGCAGCTACCTCTCCAAGTTCTACATTCTCATGTATCACACATGCACCAAGTAATGCACCCCATATAGCATGGTTAGGTTTAAATTGCATATTTTGAATGAGATCATAAGCTTCTTCTAGTCGACCTGCACGACCAAGAAGATCAACTACGCATGTGTAATGATCAGTCTGTGGTTTCACTTGATGACTTGCAAGCATGAATCTTAACAAATGCAAGCCCTCATCCACCATACCAGCATGGCTGCAGGCATGCAAAACAGAAGTAAAAGTGACTTCATTTGGTCTAACCCCAGACTGAACCATTTGATTGAAAAGTGAAACAGCAGTCTCACCCAGGCCATGCATTCCATAACCAGCTATTATCACGCTCCATAAAACAATGTCCTTATCGTGGTAGGGAATTTCATTAAAGATCTTGTGAGCATATTCTAAACTTCCACACTTTGAGTATATATCAACCAAACCTGTAGCAACTTCAACACCTGAGAGAAACCCGGATCTTATCAAGTAACAATGGACATTCATTGCTTGCCGAAAATCTGCTATAATAGAAAATGCAGGAAGGAGACTATTCAAGGTTGCATCATTTGGTTGTATTGCTTCCACTAGCATTTGTTTGAAAAGCTCTATAGCTTCTCTTGCAAGCTCATTATGAATACATCCTGAAAGAATAGCATTCCAAGGAACTATTCTCTTCTTTGTAGTTTTTGCAAATACTCGAAAGCTATGATCAACATATTTGCATTTTGCATACATATCAATCAAAGCAGTCTCCACAACAACATCAAACTCAAGTTTTTGCCTTATAGCCCATGCATGCAAGCACCGACCGTGTGCTGGAAGATACAAACTGCCACAGGCTGAAAGAAGGGAAGAAATAGTTACAGAATTAGGTATTACACCATCATGCTGCATTGGCCAACAAAGTGCCAATGCACTTCTTGCATCACCATTTAAAATGTACCCATTGATCATGGTGGTCCATGTTACCACATCCCTCTCACCCATCTCGTCAAAAAGTATCTGTGCCTCATCCATCTTACCACACTTCGCGTACATATCCATCAGTGCATTGTTTACTCTTATCGTCCCCAATCCCTTCTCTTCTACTAAGGCATGAACCTTCCTTCCAAACACCAAATTCTTCATGTAACCACAAGCTGGCAACACTGACACCACAGTGACACAATCTGGCTCCACTCTCACATCCATCATCCGGTTAAAAATCATGACAGCCTCCTTGGCACACCCATTTCGAAAATATCCATTAATCATAATATTCCAAGATGCTACGCTCGGCTTCTGCATTGCATCAAAGATCCATTGAGCTGCTTCCTTCTCCTGACAATTCATATACATCACCAACAATGAGTTCTGGACAAAAATGTCCATATCAAAGCCAGTCATCATTGTCCGTCCATGAAAACAAGCACCCACATCAAGCAATAACAACTCACCACATGCCTTAATAACAAACGGATATGTAAAGTTATCCGGTTGGCACTGACCCAAAGTGAGCATTTGAATGAACACTTGAATAGCCTCATACGGCAAACTACTTTTAATATACATTCCTATCACTGTATTATATAAAAATGAACTCCGGAGAGGTAAGTCATCAAACAATTTACGGGTATGTGGGATGTGACCATGCAGAGCATACAATTTTACCAGGTTTGACAGGAGATGGGAGGAGAGCAGGCCTGAAGTAGTGCTGTGGGCATGGAGTTGTTTGGCTTGCTTGAGGGATAGACTAGCTGTATAATGCTGCATAAGTAACTCAGATTTCGTTGTCGCAGTACTGGTAACAAACTGCTTGGTTCGGGATAAAGCCGGTGAAGGGCCATTCATCAACTTAAGCTGTTTTTTTGAAACCAACAGCTGCCTAGTTATATGAGTTAAAAACTTCATACAAACATACCTCAAATTTATTGAACACAGGTTTCTTTTATTTTAAAAAATGCAGAATATAATTCATCCTAACAGTAGATAGTAAAAAGGTTCATAAGGAATTACACCTTTAAGCCAGTGTTTTTGATAATTTAAATAACAACTTGGACCCCTGGTCAAATTCAGTGAATTCCACAGACCCCAGATTCTCCCCAAAACCATTAATTGGAAGGAGTAAAAAGTCAAATTGGAACCCTGCACAAATCCCAGAATAGCAACAATAAAAAAAAATCATAACCAGAAAGTAAAAGACAAGTAAACAACCACTACAAGCTGCATTTTCATATGAAGATGATTTAATGGAACTTTTTCACCAATCACCCAAAAAAGAAAAAGAAAAAAAAATCATTTTTTAAGAGAAAGAATAAAAACCCCAACAATTCATATTCTTTCTTTTTCCCAAAATAAAAAATTTGGCTCACCAACCAACCCCACCCCCCAAAAAAACAAAATACCAGGAATCTGAGGAAAACATTAAAGAGCAAAAGAGTACCTGGTAGTGGAAGCAAAACTGATTAGTGGTAACCCCGTCAAGGGTGATGGAGCTCCATCACGCTTTTAAGCTTTGGTGCGTAGAGAGAGTATACTAAAGCCTGTCGATTGGCGACCTCGAGCTGAGACTTACCATCGGAGAAAGCAGAGGAAACTGAAGATGGGTCGGAAAGACTGCGATTCTGACGGAAAGCGTCGATGGTCCTGCGCTTCGTGTAGTCTCTGATGTTGTAGTCTGGGAATTCGCGAGCAATTCGAAGAAGCGAGCGGAAGAGAGATAGAGCCTCCCGTCGTGAAGGAACAGGAGCAGCCGCAACTGTCATTTGAATTCTCTCAAACAAACTCAGAGTCACAGAGACGGTGAAGAGTGAGTAATGGAGATAGATAGACGGCAGAGATTCAACAACCCATACCCAGTTCCCACTATATGGGCCGAATTCGGGCTTTAAAACGTGGGCCGAGCCCATATATATCCAAAGAGGAAATGTGTAGCGTAACTAATCCCAATTTCCGGTGTGCGAGATTTATAGATTGTAATTGTAGCCTATAAAACTAGAAAAAAAAAAAAATGCATCAGAGGCCATCAGATTTAGATCTCTCTATTCACCACACCCAACGAATAACCCAATCCAACGGCTCAAATTTTAGTAGGTTTCTTATCCGGAAGAGAAAGCAGAGCGTTATTGGCGTCCTCTCATTGCCTCTCGTCCGCGGCGCCGTGCGTCGTCGTTCCTCAATTTCCCGCACTTTTCACTTCACTCTCCACAACAAAAAAAACCAAATTTCAACGGTAAACTTAACACGGTTACGAGAGTTTGGATATTTTTCTTTCTGGGTTTATTCACTGTAAAATTCCTTGCAACACTTGGGCACTTTATTTTCCTAGAAAGCACAATTTTTTTTGTTTCTTTGTTACACCCAAAAGAATTTGGTTAACATGGGGTTCTTTTATAGCATCGTGTTGGTGTGTAAGTTTTGAAAAATTAGTGTGGAAACTTTTGAATGTGGAAGAATATTAGGAGGGTATGCATTAGTTTGAGTTTTGAGCAGCATTTTAGAGTCAAAGGAGTTGCCTTTATATAATATATTTGTTAATGTGAGTGGGGTTTGGACAAAAATAGTATAATGGAAGGAGAGAATTCTGGTGAAGCTAAAGATGTGGGTTCCTCCTATATGGTGTCATTGGAAGATGAAGGTGGTGAATGCTGTGCTGTGGAGGATGTTGGAGCTGCAATGGTGTTGGATGATGATCCCAAAGAATATTTAGGAGGTGGCGTTGTAGAACCCACATTGGGCATGGAGTTTACTTCTGAAGAAGACGCCAGGAATTTCTACAATGCCTATGCTAAGCAGACCGGTTTTAGTATCCGCGTGAACTCATATTATCGTTCAAAGAAAGATAATTCGATTATATCCAGGGAGTTTTGTTGTTCTAAAGAAGGTTTTCGTCGGGAGAGACGAGCAAAGAGGGTGGATTCCGGTGATGATGCAAAGAGGAGGCGTGCTAGGCCTATCACTAGGGAAGGCTGCAAGGCACTCATGACTGTGAGGAAACGAGACAATGAGAAATGGTATGTGGCAAAACTGGAGAAGAGCCATAATCATGAGCTGGTGACTCCAGCAATGCGGCATTTTCTTCGCTCACATAAGGAAGAATGTGATCCTAATAAAAGTTCAAGCAACTCTTTCAGTTCTCCTCTAATTGGTTTGAATAATTCTTCTCTAAATGCTTTGGCTGAAGATGGTAATAGTTTTGGCAAGGTTCCATTTGCTGTACAGACTCGTGTCAATTATATTGGAAGAGGACGGCTGAGCACTTTTGGGATAGATGCTCAAAGTCTACTTGGATTTTTTAAGGCTATGCAAGCTAGTGATCCTGCATTTTATTATGCCATACAGGTAGATGAAGAAGATAGACTAAGTAGTGTTTTCTGGGTTGAGACTAGATCAAGAATTGCGTATAGTTGTTTCTCTGATGTTGTAGCCTTTGATACTACTTATCAAGTGAATCAGTATAAAATGCCATTCGCACCTTTTACTGGAGTAAACCATCACAAGCAATCTGTGCTCTTTGGATGTGCTTTGCTTGCGGATGAAACTGAATCCACTTTCATTTGGCTCTTCACTTCTTGGCTCGAGGCCATGTCTGGACGGCAACCAGGTTTGGTTATTACCGACTATGATTCAGCCATTGGTAGAGCTGTACAACAAGTGTTTCCGAACTCAAGTCACAGATATTGTAAGTGGCATATTATGAGCAAAATGCCAAAAGAAATGGGTGTCGTATATGGTGCCCTCCCAAAGACTTTTCAAGTGGAATTTGATAGATGTGTTAATAAGAGTGAGACAACTGATGAATTCGAATCTGCTTGGCAGATGCTTCTGGATAAGTACAATCTCAGAGGAAATGATTGGCTTCAATCACTTTATATTGATCGCAAACTATGGGTGCCTGTACATGTAAGAGACACATTCTTTGCAGGCATGAATGCTGCCCAGCGAAGTGGAAGTATGAACTCTCTTTTTGATGGCTATGTGAATGCAAGGACTACTTTACAAGATTTTGCAGAGCAATATGAAAAGGCTTTAAATGATCGGTATGAGAAAGAATCAAAGGAAGAGTTTGAAACATTTTATACTAAACCAGTTTTAAAGACACCGCTACCGGTGGAAAAACAAGCAGCAGAAATCTACACCAGAAAAATGTTCTCCATATTTCAGGATGAAGTTTTTGAATCTCTTGTGCTTGCTGTGAAATTAAGTGGAGAGGAGGGAGGAACCATAAAAAAATATGAGGTTGCTAGGTTTGATGAAGAACATAAAGTATATTTTGTAGATTTTAATATCACTGAACAGATAGCTACTTGTAGTTGCAAGATGTTTGAATTTGAAGGGATCCTATGTAGACATGTGCTTGCAGTATTCAAAGCGACAAATGTGTTTATACTCCCACAGCATTACATCTTAAAGAGATGGACAAGAAATGCCAAGGATGTGGCCATGTTGCATATACTTCCGAGTGTCGAAATGCAGGGTAATTCACAAAAAGGAAAGAACTTGCAGTACAGTATTTTGTATCAGGAAGCCATCAAATGTGCAGAGGAAGGGTTAGCATCTGACCATATTTTTAAGGTGGCTTTAAATGCCTTGAGAGAGGCTAGAATTAATATTATGGCTGCAAAGAAAAATGCCGTCAATGCTCCAAAGCTAGACACTATGGCCAGCACAAGTAATAGAGGTGACGATGCAACAATTGCCAGTCAGGGAGACAGTTCATCACTAATAATAACTACCCCTGACCACCAGTGAGATAAAACAGGAGATTCATCTGAAGAAAACAACACATCCAAATATGTGTTGGAGCAGTCATCCAGTGGAGTTTCTTTACGTAGTAATTGTAAGTGCCCTGGACATGATCGTCATACTTGCTTGTGGTTGAAAGGTTCGAGTCAGAATATTTCAATGGTAAGGTGGTTGTTTTTTTTCAGTTAGTTATTCCTATTGTGCTGGTAGTTATTACTATTGTGCTGATTATTATGCATTTAGTTAAACTATTTATTTTGAATTCATTGTTAGATCTAACCAATCATAGTGTTCTTTCTTTTGTAGGACAACTGAGCCTAAATTCTGCCACATCTCAAGAACATTCCTTCGACTTCAAGTTTAAGGTATTCCCTTTATACTTGGTAATCTCCATTCTTCTTGTAGTTTAAGGTCACAAAATTTAGGAGGATATGAGGTTTGCAGTTTTTATTGCATCCATATCGTCTCCAGTAAATTGGATTCGTATACTGGGAAGAGTTTAGTGGATAACTTGGATTTATTTTCCAGCTTGAAGATAAGTTTCTTATGGTTCATTATTTGCCTGAATGGCTTGCAAACTATAACATATGTATTCTTTAGCATGGTTGAAGGTGAAGGTTAAATATTTTTTTCATTTACTTTTCCACAGATCCCCCATATCTAGTGGTTTCT
This sequence comes from Ziziphus jujuba, assembly GCF_031755915.1. Classification (NCBI taxonomy): domain Eukaryota; kingdom Viridiplantae; phylum Streptophyta; class Magnoliopsida; order Rosales; family Rhamnaceae; genus Ziziphus; species Ziziphus jujuba. The sequence continues at coordinate 29,462,782 of NC_083382.1, read as the reverse complement.
AGTAATGCTACAACCATACATTCGTCAGAATAAGAGAACATATCATGCATGATTCTCTGTTAAGAATGTTGTTTCACTATTCAGTTTACTTTCCTAGATGATCATCACCAGCAACATAAAAAATCAAGGTATGGAAGTAAAGAAAAGGAACGGTTTGTATAGAGAAGACAAGAAACCATTAAGAAGATTGAAAAAAATAACATATGCTGAAGCCATAATTCAATGAACATTAGTCGTTTTAGCAAAAAAATAAAAAAAATAAAAAAATTCAATGAACATTAGTCTTAGAAGCCAAAGATACACCTTGCAGTCAATAGACTCGTGACCCTCTCCATGTAAGAGAAGAGGAAAAATCACTACCACAATTTAAGAAAGCCCACATTACATGAATGAGATTGTAGTTTTTCATCAATCAATCAAACCTCAAGATAAGAATGTCCAATTAAAAAAAGAGCCAGCCCATCGAGATAACCGCTAAATCTCCATCCAACAGCCACAAAAAATTGCAGAACTAAAACCTAAACACAGGTCGTGGACCTATGGTCTTCTTATCTTAAAAAATTTTATTCCTTTGCATTCTCCCCCTCATTAAGTCAGCTTTGGTCTCCATCTGCACTGGTAATGGGGGAGAGAATACAAAATCACTGTTGTTATCCTGACAGTAGCCTTTACTTTCTCTTCTTGGAATCCTTGTGGTTCTAGGTTTTATTCCCCCATCACTGGCCTGTGAGAATTCTCCCTTCTCCATATGTGCTTCCTCATCATCCTCAATCCCCTGAGAAGGACTCTTAATTTCTTCAACCTCACTGCAATTTTTCTCCTCAAAGTCTCCTACTTGATCATCACTGGAAACGCTGTCATCCAAGCTAGTACCATCACCATTTGAAATTGAATCATGGGTGTTGCTAAAAACCTTCAACACATTCCCATCCTCCGCAAAGCTCACACTTTTTTTCACCCTAGGTTGAACTCCATGCCTCTTCACTAAAACCCCATCTATAATTCGTCCATTCTTTCCGCTTATAACAACTCTAGGGTTTTCTTCATCTTCATCATCATTACTGAAATGTTGAAATCCTTCGAGCTCCACATGTTCCTCGTTATTTTCAGAAACTTTAGAAAACCCGTGAATTCTTTTGACTCTGTCCCTCAATTTCCCAATTATTGCCCTCTGGTCTCCATCTAAATCGTCACACTCACTGCCCAAAAAACCCCTAGATTTGTCACCATTTCTACCAAACCTCTCTTTCTTCATTGCTTTTAAGGAAAGTCCATTCCTTTTTACAGCAACCCCGTCCATGAACTCCAAAAACCGAACCAAATCCCTAGTAATAGACTTTTTCCCATCCCGAATCATTGGATCATCACCCTGAAAACATAGCGCATAATGTAAAAATTGAAACTTTTAAATAGAAAAAATAAAAATAACAAATACCCATGAATGGTTTACCTGAATAGAGTCGAGCTCAAGAAGCAAATCCATGGCATTTCGAGAGATAGCACGAAAATCAAAGTGGGTTTCGTTAGAAAATGAGGATTTGAGAGAGTTAAAAGCAGACTTAATCAGAGCAAGGTCTTTGAGCTGCCGAAGACTGCGTGATCTGCGAACAAGAAAGGCACGGAAGTGGGTTTGAATAACACGAGCTGCCAAGTCTTGGAGGGAGTGTGGTGGATACGAAGAAGAATGAGAACGAAACGAAGAAGAGAACTGGAAAAGAGAGGCTTCAAGAGCTTCGATGCGGGAAAGGAGAGAAGATATGATGGAATGGGTTTGTTGTTGTTGTTGTTGCGAGGATAGTGATGCTTCTCCATGAAGCCGATGTTTTAGGTGATGAAATTGGGTGTGTTTTTTGGTATAGAGTCTTGGGTAGGAGTGGTTTGTATTAGATTGGAGGAGATGAGAAGCAACAGCTTGGAGAAGTGGGTCTGTGGGTTGTGGTGGTGGGGGATTACAGTGGGATTGAGACCATTGATTGCTGCATCCATGGTTTGAAGTACAACTCAAACAGCAGCTACTGTTACAACAGTAGTTGGAAGGAGGATGGCTTTGATGGTGGTGGAGATGGTGGTGGTTGGAGGCCATTTGGAAGGTGGGCTTTCTGAGTGAAACAAAATCTGGAGCTTGGACAGATTTTGAGGGCAAGGGTTTTCGATAGAAAAATAGCGACTATGTCTAAGTCACTAACAGGAATTCACAAAATGAAACATAATTAATGAAGAAATTAAAGAACGGGGGAGAGAGAGAGAGAGAACAAATGGAATAAAATGGAGAGAATGGATTATCCAATGGTAAAGTTTTTAACTTTATATGTGAATATGACTTTATTATGGGAGATAGTAATCTCCTTGAAAAGACTTACACATGACCATGACCACTGCTTGTACGAACGAACCGGTAGTGACTGTGCTCTCCTTGCTCTTTGACTCACTCTTGACTCTCTACTCTTATATGGTGAATTGATCTTGTTGATACATTGGATGAGGCCTCCAAGTGCAAGGCTTTCTCTTGGGCCTTTAGATTCTTTTTTATGTGTGAAATGGTTAGATGTGGAATTTTTTGTTTTGGACCAAAATAAAAAAGATTGTATCTTTGCTAACAATTTAAGTGTATCTTTGCTAACAAAATTGTTGTCACCAAAGAGCCAAAGCACGTCAAAAATGATATGGTTGTTTTTTTTTTTTTTTTTTTTTTTATTGGGTAGAATTGAATTCATAATAATTATCCCAGAAAATAGTAATTTTTGTTTCCCTCCCCCCCTTAGATTGTCCCATAAAGATCGCA